>NC_089506.1:177415373-177715558 GCF_036850995.1 Saccopteryx leptura | reverse complement strand
GAAAAATTAATCTACATATCAAGACACTAATGTATCTACATCTCACACTGAAATATTCCCCCATCTGAAGAGCTTACACATTGCTTACTCTTTCAATTATCATTTGTTTCATTAACTAATGATAATTAAAATTAATTAATTGAAAAAAAAGCAAAATTCTCACGGTTGGTAGGACCCACATATTAAATGCATACATGTTTGTCTAATGTCAAGGATATGCATTTTCTTGCATCTTTGGCAACACTATTCTCATGCTAAATATCAACCTCAGAGATGATCATATTTAAGTCTAATTTTGATCTTGGGTGGGTTTTTATTTCAGTTTAGTTAACTCAAATGTAGACTCCCATATTAACCATTCTGAAACATTGTGTCCTTTATGGCCTTATCACCTGAAGAAGCTGTACAATATTTTAAAATATAATTAAATAAGTTTTTTAAGAGGGAATTTTTAGCACCACTTTTATAGAGCACTCAGTGCAGGAATCAAAATTATTAACAGTGCCATTTTTGCTTGTTTTAAGACTCTTCATTTCTGTCTGGTGGTTACATCTCTAAAGAGATTTTATGCTCTTCTCTGCTCAGACAGAAGAATACACATAGCTCTCTTAACATTCAAATAACAACCCCTCCACTCATCATCACCAAAATCCAATAACTATCCCTGAACCTATTAAATTAACTACAAAATCTTTACTGGTTTCAAGTTCTCACAGAAAATGCGTTGTCTGTGAGAACATTTTACTCACTTGACTCACTATTCCACAAAATGTTCTTTCATTCCAGAATGTACCTAAAAGAATTTTAAAAGGTTCTTTCCTGTGATCCTATGAATTAATCATAATGAGTGCTTTCAATGACAAAAGACAGTCCTACAGGAGGAGAGATCTGAGTGTAAAGGACTATTGCTTGGTAAAAAAAAAACAAAAAAAAAAAACCCAGTTTGTAGATATACCATTCTTTAGCTATGAAGAAGTTCAATTTACTACAGTTCAAAAACAGGAAAGTGGTTACTTGCAAAACCCAATGAAGATGATAACAATTTAAAAGGAAATTCAGTCCAACGGAAGCACTAACACCAAAGTTAAGTAGGGATCTAAGAGAGTAGCTAACATTTGAGGTCAGATACCAGGTCACTAAGCAAGGGTATCAGGAATGGGCACAGTAGGCAATCAGCTCAGAGGACACATGCTCACCAGGTATGAACATCCCCACTGTTTCTCAAAGGCCTATCAGGCAACAGTGCCTGGCAGGAAATATGCAGGAGAGATTAGTTTCCTTTCCGAAGCTTTCATGGCTATCTATAGCCTCATATTACCCAGAATCACCCTATGCTGCTGGAAGGCATGCAGTTAATAAGTGAAAATAACATTTTTATAAATGTATTCCTCAGTTGTAGAATGCTATAATTTTAAAGAAACATTCTAAATATGCCTACAGTTAATTCAGGGCAGGGTGACCTACTAAATGACAATGTTCTCATATATATTCATAGTGCTAACTCTGCCTCTCTCTCCACCACCTTCCTCCCAACACCATCATTACCAGTCACATTACTAGGAATCATCACCAGTATTATCAAAAGTTACCAAAAATTTGCCTGACCTGTGGTGGCACAGTGGGATAAAGCATGGACCTGGAACATTGAAGTTGCTGGTTCTAAACCCTGGGCTTGCCTGGTCAAGGCACATATGGGAGTTGATGCTTCCTGCTCCTCCCCTTTCTCTCTCTCTCTCTCCCCTTTCTCTAAAGGTCAATAAATAAAAAATAAAATAAAAAGTTACCAAAAATTTAATGTTAAGCTTAAAATGTTCTGTTTGTTGTTGTTGTTGTTGTTGTTGTTGTATTTTTCTAAAGTTAGAAGTGGGGAGGCAGTCAGACAGACTTCCTCATGCACCCAACCAGGATCCACCCAGCATGCCCACCGGGGGGCAGTGCTCTGCCCATCTGGGCCGTTGCTCCATTGAGGCTGGAGCCATTCTAGCGCCTGAGGCAGAGACCATAGAGCTGTCACCAGTGCCTGGGCCAACTTTGCTCCCATGGAGTCTTGGCTGCTGTAGGGAAAAGGAGAGGGAGGAAAGAGAGGGGAAAGGTTGGAGAAGCAGATGGGTGCATCTCCTGTGTGCCCTGCCAGGGAATCGACCCAGACTTCCACATGCCAGGCCAACACTCTACCATTGAGCCAATCAGCCAGGGCCAAGCTTAAAATGTTTTAAGAGGATATCAAAGTTGCTGATGCTGAGTAATATAAGCTAATGCTTCTCAAACTATAATATGCATACAAATCTCTTATTAAATAAAATTCTGTAGTTCTTGAGTGGAATCTAAGATTTAGTATTTTTGTTGTTGTTGTTGTTGTTTTGACAGAGACAGAGAGATGAACAGATAGGGATAGACAGAAAGGGAAAGAGATGAGAAGCATCAATTCTTCATTGAGGTACCTTAGTTGTTCATTGATTGCTTTCTCATATGTGCCTTGACCAGAGGGCTACAGCAGACCAAGTGACCCCTTGCTCAAGCCAGCAACCTTGGGCTCAAGCTGGTGAGTCTTGCTCAAACCAGATGAGGCCATGCTCAAGCTGGCAACCTTGGGGTTTCGAACCTGGGTCCTCCATGTCCTAGTCCAATACTCTATCCACTGTGCCACCACCTGGTCAATCAGATTTTGCATTTCTAACATGTTCTCAGGTGATATCAAAGCTGCTGATCTTTAGACCACATCATTGAGTCCCTTAGTAACTCAGAGCCCTCATATTTATCCAATACTCCTGTGCTTCTTCAGATTAGAATTCAGCCTAGAACCATATTAAATTCTCCAAAGCAAGAGTTCTCAAACTGGGATCCATGGGTCTCCAGCCCCAGCACCAGACTGCCTAGGTACTAGTCCCAGCTCTTTCGCTACTTCCTGTGCAACCTAGCTACTGAATCTCCCTATGACTCCATTGTCTTGCCATATAGAATTATATGATATAGAATCTGGCTCATCAGGCCATTGAAGGGATTGAGATAACTCAGAAAACCTGTCTCGCATAGTGCTTAGCATGGTAATCAAACAGCAAAGGTTAGTTGTCCTTAGAGGTCCCTAAAATGAAACTTCAAGGCAATCTATGAGGACATTGAAATGATTTCTAACATGTTCTATGTGCTTAAGTTTACTTCCCCTAGAGAAAGTCTGTGTCTTTCAGTA
The DNA here is from genome assembly GCF_036850995.1 of Saccopteryx leptura. Classification (NCBI taxonomy): domain Eukaryota; kingdom Metazoa; phylum Chordata; class Mammalia; order Chiroptera; family Emballonuridae; genus Saccopteryx; species Saccopteryx leptura. The sequence goes on along the minus strand of NC_089506.1, from coordinate 177,712,371 downwards.
TATTCTCAGTGGGATTCATAACCCCAAGTTTTAGAACCGTTGATTAAGTGTGACTATGGGGCCCAGAGCTGCCCTGTTGTCCAGAATATGGGTCTAAAGAAAAGGCACATTTGGGCCTCATACTGCATTAAGCCAAAACCCACTGCTTGGAGGGACAGGCATAAAAGAGGTGGACAGTAAACTAACATTTTTCTCTACTTAATAATTACTCAGTATTGCTATCACCATAATCTTAACAGGTGTTTATCCATTGAGATAAAGTTTTCCCTGGAACTCATGTGCTCCAGGGGCATAAAATAATATAGTGGGAAAACTCTCTCAGGCCACCAATGACCTCACATAGGTTACATACTCATTTTTTTTAATAATTTTATTTTTAATGGGGCGACATCAATAAATCAGGATACATATATTCAAAGATAACAACTCCAGGTTATCTTGTCATTCACTTATGCTGCATACCCATCACCCAAAGTCAGATTGTCCTCTGTCACCTTCTATCTAGTTCTCTTTGTGCCCCTCCCCCTCCCCCCTTTCCCTCTCCCTCTCCCCCCTCTCTCCGTAACCACCACACTCTTATCAATGTCTCCTAGTTTCACCTTTAGGTTACATACTCATTTTTAAACAGTATCACCTGCCCAATCAGCATGCCCTACAGACCCCTAGAGGGACAGTTCTGGCACAACAAGTCTTGAAGCTGTGCACAGGGGAAGGGTGATGGCATCATACCATCACACCCTGACTGCTTGGGAAGACAGAGTCAGCTATGAACAATGTAGGCAGAAGAAACAATTTCATTGTTCCTCAAGAACTTAAGCATTTACAAAGTCTAATGTCACATATGAAAGAAATAGCAAAAGAATGTTGGAGAAAATTCTAAACACAGCCATGAACAAATTTATGAACAATAATCAGAGTTGAAAGAACAGTGTGGGCAAAAGCAGAAGTGAGAGAAAACAATACTTTATAACAATTCTTTATCCGTCTTTTTCCTTACTATTTAGTGGGCAATAAAAGCCCAGTTTCAGAGGAGATAGAGAAGAAAAAAATCTTTAAGTATGTATTATGATGAAGATGTGATTGAATGAAGATTCAAAATACTCCTTTTAGGGCCTGACCTGTGGTGGCGCAGTGGATAAAGTGTTGACCTGGAACACTGAGGTCACCGGCACAAAACCCTGGGCTTGCTTGGTCAAGGCACATATGGGAGTTGATGCTTCCTGCTCCTCCCCCTTCTCTCTCTCGCTCTCTCTTCCTCTTTCCCTCTCTCTCTCTCTGAAAAATTAATAAAGTCCTTAAAAAAAGTTTAAAAAATACTCCTTTTAGTACTAAAACTAGTTTAAAGCAATCCATATGACTATATAGAATATTAAAACCTAACACATAGAAGGAGATTTGATTCTTAAGACTGTGATGTAGGTATATAAAGGCAAAATAGAAGGCCTTCAGTATTAAAATAAAATATATTTATTAACTTAGTTATAAAATCTTAAGGTGAAAAACTGGTTTTCACAGATACATACACATATACCAAAAGTGAACTTGATTTTAAATTATATAAGTAAGCATTATGCTATAAAAGCTCATTAAAAAGTATACAAATATATTCTTTTTATCAGGATTTCCACAACCACAGCATCACCCCAGGACACATGAGGATGAATACCATAAAAACGATTTCTACTTTCAGTTATAAGATGCGACTTTAATTTTTACAAGAATGACTTAAGAATCATTCTGACAGCTGATGTAATTTACTAAATTAGATAATTTGCTGAATTTGTAGTGAGTTTTAATTCACTATACATATTATAATTTGAATTGTAAACATTAACTCCCAAGGTTATATTCTTTTTGTATAAGAAATAATCACAGTAAAAGAAAATTGTGTTATAAATTTTGGAAATAGTACTTTTTCTTCTTAATCATAAGCTATATTTCATATCCCAGTTAATTTTATATTTCATCTGGTTATAAAAAGCATATAAAACTCTAAAACTGGTAGAAGAAAAATAAGAAAAAAGCCTCAGGACATAGAATTTGGCAACAATTTTTTGAATATGACACCCAAAGCACAGACAACCTGCAAAAAAAGACAAATTAGACTACATCAAACTTTAAAACTTCTTTGCAGCAAAGGAAGCAATCAATAAAGTTAAAAATCAACCTATGGAGTGGGAGAAATTATTTAAAAATCATACACCTGATATGGGGTTAATAACATCTGAGGAATTTCTACAACTCAACAACAAAGAAACAAATAACAATTTTTTTAAAAGGGCAAAGGACTTGAACAGACAGTTCTCCAAAGTATACAAATAGCCAACAAACATAAAAAGAAGCTCAACAACATCACAAAACAAAAGAAACAAAAATCAGCCTGACAAGGCGGTGGTATAGTGGATAGAGCATTGGCCTGGGATGCTAAGGACCCTGGTTCGAAATCCCAAGGTCGCTGGCTTGAGCCCAAGGTCGCTGGCTTGAGCAAGGGGTCACTGGCTTGGCTGGAAGCACATATGAGAAAGCAATCAATGAACAACTAAAGTGCCACAACTATGAGTTAATGCTTCTAATCTCTCTCCCTTCTTCTTCTCTCTCTCTCTCTCTCTCTCTCTCTCTTTCTCTCCCTTAAAAAAAAGAAACACAAACCATTACAAACTACAATATAATCTCACACTCATTAGAATGTCCCATATCAAGAGAACAGAAAATAACAAGTGTTGGCAAGGATACAGAGAAATAAAGCCCTTGTGTGCTCTTGGCGGAAATGTAAAATGGTGCAGCCATATGGAAGTTTCTCAAAAAATTAAAAAATAAAATTACCATATGACCCATCATTCCCACTTCTGGGAATATATCCAAAAGAATTGAAAGCAGGAATTTGAAGAGATATTTCCACACCCATGTTCATGGCAGCATTATTCGCAATAACTAGGAATAGAAGCAACCCTTGAATATCCACTGACAGATGAAAGGATAAACAAAATGAAGCAAATACATACAATGAAATATTGTGAAGCTTCAAAAAAAGAAGAAAATCCTATCACAGGGGTATAGAATTTCAGTTCTTCAGGATGAAAAAGTTCTAGAAATCTGTTGCTTAACAATGTAAATATACTTAACACTACTAAACTATATATACACTTAAAAATTGTTAAGATGATAAATTTAATGTCATATGTTTTTATCACAATTTTTAAAACATATATCTGCATCCCAAATACAGGGAATATCATTTTATTTACCTGGGATATAAACTGGACATTGGAACTTTTCTTAAAGCCCCTTCCCCAAGGTGATTCATCACTGTTATCAGGACCGTGGTTGTTATCAGATCTTCTTATATTTTCTTTTCTTTTTAATTTTATTGGGGTGACACTGGTTAACATAATTATACAAGTTTCAGGCACCCAGTTCTACAACACATATCTGTACATGGTATTGTGTGTTTACCGCCCCCCCTCCAGGTCAGGTGTTCATCCACCACCATGTATCCCCTCTCTCCACCCCGCCCTGGTGATCTCCACACTGTTGTCCTATCGTCAGTTTCTGTGTACGTGTGTTTCCTGCTGTATCCCTCCGCCTCTCTCACCCAACCTTGCCCCACCCTTCTGATATTTTCAAGAGAAGCTAGAATCAGAATTTTTATATAAACATTTCAGATTTTTAATGCCATTAATTAATTTTTCAAATACTATGCAAACCAAACAGCATTTGCAGCCTGTAGGCTAGTGATGTTTAAGTTCCCTTCTAGTTTAAAATATCTGTGAATCAAAGTTAAGTTTCTGGTCTTTCAGTAGCTGGCCTCCTTACCAAGTAACCCTCCTCTGACTTTGAATCTTCTTCACATGAACCACTCATCAATAAAGTGGGTCACTTTCCACCTCCAGGTGTCACAAGAGGTTGACATGGTTGCAAGTCCTCAGCTGCACGTGGGTTATGGTTTTGACTGGTAAACTAGATTGGGAATCTTTGAATAGCTATTTCAAGACAGAGAACCCTGTTGTTTAAGTCGAATGTTACATGGACTCCTAAATACATTTAGCATACAAAAGCTGAATTGCTTTGATGTAAGTAGGATTGAGGAAGAAGAAGTGAATGACTGCAAGCTATTTCCCACCCCATCAGCAGGCTTCCGTGTCCTGAGTAGACCCCACACGGCCCCTGTGTAGGCTCAGAGGGAAGGGCACAGAGCTGGCAAGGGAAGGCAGCAGTGGGAGCCTGGGCACCCCTGCTCCAAACACCAGCTGCTGCTCACTAGCTGTACCAAGTTTCCACTTAAGCTTGTGTTCAAAAAGGGGTTCAAGTACTTTTTAAAAAAGGAAGTTTAGGCCCTGGCCAGTTGGCTCAGCGGTAGAGCGTCGGCCTAGCGTGCGGAGGACCCAGGTTCGATTCCCGGCCAGGGCACACAGGAGAAGCGCCCATTTGCTTCTCCACCCCTCTGCCGCGCTTTCCTCCCTGTCTCTCTCTTCCCCTCCCGCAGCCGAGGCTCCATTGGAGCAAAGATGGCCCGGGCGCTGGGGATGGCTCTGTGGCCTCTGCCTCAGGCGCTGGAGTGGCTCTGGTCGCAACATGGCGACGCCCAGGATGGGCAGAGCATCGCCCCCTGGTGGGCAGAGCGTCGCCCCTGGTGGGCGTGCCGGGTGGATCCCGGTTGGGCGCATGCGGGAGTCTGTCTGACTGTCTCTCCCTGTTTCCAGCTTCAGAAAAATGAAAAAAAACAAAAAAATAAAAAAATAATAATAATAATAAAAAAGGAAGTTTAAAAACCCTGAGTGGAAGGAAATACTTGCAAATTAGACATTAATGAGGGGTTAAATATATGGAATATGAAAAGAACTTTTACAACTCAACACCAAAAAACCAAACAATTAAAAAACAGGCAAAGGACTTGAATAAGAATTTCTATTAAAAAAAAAATACACAAGCTTGACCTGTGGTGGTGCAGTGGATAAAGTGTCCACCTGGAACACAGAGATCTCCAGTTAGAAACCCTGGGATTGTCTGGTCAAAGCACATATGGGAGTTGATGCTTCCTGCTCCTCCCCCTTCCTCTTTCTCTCCCTCTCTCACTTGCTCTCTCTTTCTCTCTCTCTCCTCTCTCTAAAATAAATAAATAAAATCTAAATATATATACACACACCAATAACCAATAAGGACATGTAAAGATGCTTTACAATACTAATCTTTACAGAAATACAAATCAAAACTACAATGAGATACCACTTCAAATTCATTAGAATGGTTATTATAAAAAAAAAAAAAAGAAAGAGAAAAAATAAGTGTTGGCAAAGATGTGGAGACACTGGAATTCTTGTGCACTGCCGGTGGGAATATAAAATAATGCAGCAACTATGGAAAACATAACAGTTCCTCAAAAAATTAAAAATAGAATTACCATATGATCCAAAAATTTCACTTCTGGATATATACCCAAAATAACTAAAGGCAAAGACTTGAAAAGATATTTGTCCATCCATGTTCATAGCAGCATTATTCACAATAGTCAAAAAGTGAAAGCAACTGAAGTGTTTAACCAATGGACGAGTGGATTAAAAAATGTAAAAACACACAATGTAATATTAATTATGCAGCCTCAAAAAGTAAGGGAAGTCTGCCTGACTTGTGGTGGCGCAGTGGATAAAGCGTTGACCTGAAACGCTGAGGTCGCGGCTAGAAACCCTGGGCTTGCCTGGTCAAGGCACATATGGGAGTTGATGCTTCCAGCTCCTCCCCCTCCCCTCTCTCCCTCCTTCTCTAAAATAAATAAATAAAATCTTAAAAAAAAAAAAGTAAGTAAAGTCTGACACCAGCGAAAACACAAATGACTCTTAAAAATATTGTGGTAAGTGAAGTAGTCAGTCACAAAAAGACAAATATTGTATGATTCCACTTATATAAGATACCTAGAATAGTCAAGTTCATAGAGAGAGAGTAGAACGGTAGTTCCAGGGTTAATGGGAGAGAACAAAGATGAGTTATTGTTTAATGGGTAGAGAGTTTTCATTTTTCAAGATGAAAAAAGTTCTGGAGATTAATAGTGGTGATGGTTATACAATGTAAATACCACTGAACTGTATGCCATTTTATAAAATGATTCAAATGGAAATTGCATGTTATGTATATTTTACTACAATAAAAAAAAAACATTTAAAGACAAAGACTAAGAGAATAATGAAAGCTTGTTATCCCACATGCCAAGTAAATGTCATGAGACACGAGGCACAAGGACTTAGTATATTTCCTCTTCACAATATCTTCCTACTTTGTTTGGTAGACATGAAAATCTGGGATCAGATCAGAGTGAACTCTGAGTGCACCTTCTATGGCAAGACTGATTATAAGAATTTAGACTTAGAGGAGGAAATCAATGGAAACAAGAAAGCAAGCTTAGCAGGGCTGGTTGAGCAAAATGAGATGAACAGGACAAGTGAAATATTTCAGGCAAAATGGATTTGAGTGAACCTGATGATTCTCATACATTATTTGCCCTGCAACTTCTAACGGACATCAAACTACTTATTATAACAGGAAAGATTAAAGTCAACTGGTAGAGTTTGTGAGAATAAAATCTTTAGATGACTAACAGGACAAACATATAGGCACTAGGGACTATTTATCAGACACTGAATATAATATAGAGAAAAATTAAGGATCTTCTTCAGAAACACACAAAATTGCCTCATGAGTGCTGAAACAATATTGTGGTTTAGGATAGTGATGATTTTACACATTTTAGAATACCTGGCCCTGGCTGAATAGCTCAGTTGGTTAGAGCATCATCCCAAAGCGCAGAGGTTGCCAGTTCAATGCCCGGTCAGGGCACATACAGGAACAGATCAATGTTTCTGTCTCTTTCTCCCTTTCTCCCTTCCTCTCTCTCTAAAAAAGCAATAAAATAAATATTTATAAAAAAAGAATACCAGAAGTTCTGGCCCCACTTCCTCTGAAAAAACTAAAGATTTTAATTTCTTTCCTTATCTTCCTGTTTCAGAGGGCTCTGAGAATCTCAATCTTGCTTGGCATGGCCAGTGCCAACATTAAAAATGCTTAAAGGAATTTAATTATCAATGGATAGTGATAGTGAATAACATAAAGCCAACAATGAGTAAAGGACATACCAACTTTGATACTTTCATGAATTGAGAATTAATAGCAAATTCACAACAAATAAGAGAAAATTCCAACAAAATAAGCTGGAAAAAGCTGAAAACTATTTTTAGTTATAAATGTAAAGAAGATTTTCAAGAAAAGAGTGTGCTGATTTAAACTTTTGGCAAGCTTTAAGCATAGAAATTTTCAACCCTTGGAAACAACCAACTTGAAGAACAGATGCAAAGCTCCCAAGTTCGTGGTGGTGCTGGAGGGTACAAGCCCTACCATGCCTGAGGTGAGCAGTGAAGGAAGAAGATAAAATCAAGGGAGGTAAGAACAGCAGAATAACACATAAGGAGCTGCCAACAAATTCTAACAGCAAGCATCCCCCCAATCCACTGGCCGCACAGTGGTGACCAACACCTGCCCACATGCCTGAAGCATACACCAGAAGGATGTTCAAAGACCATGCCAAGCATCAAAAGCAAAGGCCTGGGCAAAATATATATGTGGGCAAAATATAATTGACCTATGTGCTTTCCCTCTTTTCATTAAAACTCCTCTCCGCCTCGAAGGGCTGCATATTCACATCATAAAAGCCACGTTCCATTTCCGAGAGGCACCCATTTCCATGTTCGGGGTTTAGACAGATCCCTACCTGCACAATGATAATTTACTTCACAACAACCATCCATGAGACCCATGCAATGATTCTCTCTCAGCATTTGACCTTCCAAACCCTCCTAGAAAACTGCTACATTTTCTCCAAAAGACCTCTATCAGTCCACAGGAGCAGTGCTTCTTCATGAACAATTTGCTCATGCTGTTTGTAACTTGCCAATCATGTTTCTTTTGAATAGAGGTCATTACAGCCTAATGCACTTTCTATGTGGAATATAAAGAGGAATAAAACACATTTTTATAATCAGAGATCTATTTGCCCTTCAGACACAAGACTAGAAGGGAATAAACCATTCACTGACCGCTAAGTATCAAAAGATGTTAAATTGTCCAGCTTTATGTTTTAGTGGTATTTTTTTCTCTTTTTTGAGACTTAATCAACTTAAATTTGATAGAACAGAGGCAAGATTATGGGAACAGCAACTACTCCAATCCCTGAGAAGGCCTGGACCTCTCATTGCTTGTTGTTTCATTAATCTCAAAGTATTTTAAGATTCAGGTCTATGAAATTCCTTTCTAAGACAAATCCAGGATTTGCTCTCTTTTTCTGCGAACTTTTAAAAAGAAAACACAAAGTCAGTGTAAGTACAGATCAGCCCTGTGGGGTGGGGCTGCTTTTGTAAGGAGATATGGACCCGAGTCTCAATTGTATCATGAATTAATTAAATAAACTGTCAGGAAATTCCTTCCTTCTCTGAGCCTGTTTCCTATCTATAAAATGGTGCTAATAACGCTTCCCTCTGCTGCTTATTGAGAGTATTAAATGAGGTAATTAGGCTACATTCTTGACACAGAGTCACGCACATGGTGTTTTCAAAATTGAAGGTAAAAGGAGGCGAGGCAATGCCTGTCTTCTGCTACATGTTCTGAGGAGGAGGAAGAGGGGGAGGGGATGGGGGAGGAGGGGGAGGAGAGAAGGAAAGAGGAGAAGAAATATCACAACACAATGCACTGCTATATCATAGATCCTCTAAGATACGTAACTATCTTAATATCCTTTCCATTAGAAACACAGCCTAGGTTAAAGACCCATCTCAGAGAGCAAACTGATGGCACCAGAAAGCAGGATGCTCAAGGGGCTGGGTGAACAAAGTGAAGGGAGTGAGAAGTCCAGACTGGTAGTATAGCATAGGAACTACAGACAATAACACTGTAATACTGTAAATACATATGGTACCAGGGGGGTCTGAAGATTTCCAGGAGAACATTTTGTAAAGTACACGTTTCTCTGTCATTATGCTGCACACCTGAAACTGATACAAAATAATATTGAATATAAACTGTAATTGAAATTTTTTTCTTCTTTTCCAATTGAGAGGAGGGAAGATAGAGAAATAGACTTCTGCATGCACCCCAACTGGGATCCACCAGGCAACCCCCATCTGGAGCCAATGCTCCGCCCATCTGGGACCATGCTCACAACCAAGCTATTTTTAGCACCTGAGGCAGAAGCTCCACAAAGCCATTCTCAGTGCGCAAGGCCAATGCACTTTAACCAACTGAGTCATGGCTATGGGAGGGGGGGGGGGAGAAAGAGAGAGAGAGAGAGAGAGAGAGAGAAGAAAAGGGGTGGAAAAGCAGCTGGTCACTTATCCTGTGTGCCCTGACCAGGAATCAATTCTGGGACATCCACATGCTGGGCCAATGCTCTACCACTGAGCCAACTGGCCAGGGCTGAAATTATTTTTTTTAATGTTAAAAAGACCATCTCACAAACCAAGTGTAGGCCTCCCACTATAACTTTGGGAGCCCAGAGAGTTCCATTATATAATACATAACCTGGACTTGTATTCAGACACATTCAGATGAGAGAATGAAATTATTGCTTCCACAAATGAAAATAAATTTAAAGATGTCCATTACCCCCATGATTAATATGAGGACTAAAGCATTTCCATATCTGTCCCCCTTTCCTACTCACTTTAAACTTGCATGTCCCACTAGCATGCATTTAGCCTATCTACCTCTCTTCTATGTATGTTTGGGTGAAAAAAAATCATCTATTCATAAGTCTTTACATTCATTTCTAATTAGTTTTCTTCACTTCACATCACAGAATGATAGCTTCAGGCAAGACTTGAGGAGTAAACTTCAGCCAACTAACATATTCAAAAGAAGTCCAAGGTCAGCAACACACCAGTGAAACCAGTGTTTATTTCTTGGGTATTAGAAATGTTTGACATGAAAATGAAAAGAAGGGTTAATCAATTAATGAACCTGTCACAGCAGCATCTGGAGGGGCAAGGGTGGACAAGACACCGAATGAGTTCAGAAAACATGGAGATATCCTGGACAAACCGGGTCAGTGCCTTCATGTTCCTGTTCCTCTCCATAAGAGTTCAACTTCCTTTGAATCCTATCATTTAAGAGTGCAACCCTTTTCAGCTCTGGAAGGCTGGAATGCCTCTAGTAAAATGCCGGCATAAATGAAAACTTGATAGCTTTCCACCTGCTGCACCTGTGCAGACAAATTGCACCCAGCTATAGAGAAGTTGAAGGGCCTCACTGTGTTATAGATGAAACAGCTGGTCCAGTCAGTGTTCATTTGCTGAATGCCTTCTGTAATCCCAGCTGGAGCTGGAAAGGAATCTCTGGAAAGGTAGTTAACTCAGAGCTGCAATGCAAGAAGCATCTATCATCAAAACAACTTTGTGGGAGATGCCTGTTCTCTCAGCTGTAACAATTGATAAGAAAGATTGCCACCAGAAAGAGTGACAACGTTAGTCAATACATCCTTTCTGAAGTGACACAGCAAGTCTCTGTTGCCATTAGCTCAGGCTGTTAAACACCTGACTCAGAACCATTTACCCAACATCCTCCTTGAAATAAAATGAATACTGGGTTATTCATGTTGAGTTTTAGTCTTGTTCCACTGAGAGGTACTTCAGTTAATCATTTATTTTATCTATGAAGAATAGATATTCTAGATCACTATATCTACTCTAGAAGTCTGTATTTTTCTGAAGGAAAAAAAAAAACCTTCTCAGGCCAGAGTGGTAGAAACCTCATAACAACCCAATTAATACAAAGTCCTTTTTTACTCCCAGAATTATTCCAGTGAGTGCAAGCATATATTACAGAGGCAGCATATTATTTTAATAAAATGTTCTCTTCGTTGGTATGCATTGACTGAAACATATCTTATCTTCTTGTGCAATTATTAGTTGGCTATTAAAATTCTTTAATTGAATTGTTTCTTGAGATTTGCTTCTTCATTGATTCTTACTTACTAACTATCACTGATTCTAATCATACCCTGTTCCAGGGATTCTCAGTAAAAGGAAACTAGAAGACTGTATGTAAACAAAGCATATGTCCACACATACTCTCCAGATGTAATAAACTACATACTTAAAAATCAATAAATCAAATTCAGATTATGTCAGAGTAATGGCAGCGTGAGAGATACCCTAATCTCTCCCCTTGAAATTTCAACAAATTGAACAACTATAATGCAGTGAAGGAACTCCAGCTATGCTCGCAGGAGCGCCTGAAAGATCCACACACAGAATGGACTAAAGGTGGGAAGGTTTAAGAAGGAGGGTGGAAGTAAGATGCACTCACTCTGGGGAGGAGAGAGGACCAGACAGTCTGGGTTTTCCCTCTCCAGAGAGGGGAGAAACTCTGAGTAATTGGGGAGAATTTGGAGAGACACTAAACCAAAGGGGCAGAGAGTGGGGTCACTGCCAGTGTTCCTAAGGTAGCAGCAGCTCACACTTGAACAGAGACACAAAAATACAAAGTGCAGCTCCCAGCCTCCCAGATCCTACTTCCCTCCCCTGCAGGCACAGAGTATAGCAAAGACAGACCCCACAGCTGGTTCTACAGGGCCACACTTTTCCCTGAAGAATAGAGGTGCACTGTGTCTAATCCTCTGCTCTGTTGAGACCAAGGGAGGAGAATCAGGAGGCCTGAGATTGCCATTGCTAAAGCTGTAAACCTCAAAGCACACCACACCCATCATCCTGACAGCAGCCCTCCCTCCATCATTGCAACAACACAGCTTCTCAGAAGAGGCCAGCCTGGGAATCTGAGATTTCACAGAGCTAAAACTTGTAATCCAGTGCCACCTACTGGGAAAAGATAGAAAAACCTCTTGGAAGTCTGTCTGCTTGGATGTTTAGGGGGTAGGGGTTATTTTTCTTCTAATTTTTTTCTTTATTTTTATTGTTTTGTTTTTTATTACTGGTTTTGGAGTTTTGTTCTTGTTTATTTATAGGGTCTCTATTTTATATTTTATTTTCATTTTTTATTTATTTTTGTATTTTTGGTTATTCTTTTCTTGATTTCTCAACAATGCCACTCTCAAATTCCCTCAAGGCAGAAAAAAATGAATACATTGGCACACAAAGACACATGAACCCCCATGTTCACACAGCATGATTCACAGTAGCCAAAACATGAAAACAACCAAAGTGTCTTTTGATAGAGGATTGGATAAAGAAGATGTGGTAGATAGTTACAATGGAATACTACTCAGCTATAAGAAATGATGACATAGTACCATTTATGACAAAATGGATGGGTCCTGAGAACATTATATTAATGAAATAAGTAAATAAGAAAAAGCTAAGAATGATATAATTTCACACATAAGTGGGACATAAAAATGAGACTCATGGACACAGATAAAAGTGAAGTGGTTACCAGGGGGAGGCATGAGGGGATAGGAGTAAAGAGGGACAAATATACAGTGACAGAAAATGATTTGACTTTGGGTGATGGGCACACAGTACAATCAACAGTTCAAATGCTATAGAGATGTTCACCTGAAACCTATGTGCTCTTATTGATTAATGTCACCCCATTAAATTTAATTCTAAATTTAAAAAAAAAGAAAATCAAGAAAGACAAAGAGACCATTCCATGATACATGCCCACCTGATCTTACACTGTCTTTTCTACTCTTGGTCTCATCTTCCATTTCTAGATCCTTCCTGACCCTTTGGGAACACCTGAACTTATATTCTGAATGAGCAAACTAAAGAGTTTTAGCGAATACTCACCCTTATGTCTCCCTCTACTACACAAACCTTGCATTTCTAAGGCAAGCACCTTGTCTGGACTCCCTCCCCCTTACTCCCTGTGCTAAAGAGAGGGAAAGTTATTTAAAAAAAAAAAACTCCCATGAAAATGAAATTGGATGCAGAAAGCCCCCTAAACCATCTGTCTAGAGTAAACTGTTCTGAATTTTACTCCTGAAGGAAAGGTATTTCTCTAAATGATGGTATTTAAAATGATACTCTATTGGGAACGTACTTTAGCATCAGTTTAGAAAAAAACAAATGATATTTAGTTTCCTATAGACACTTTACAATCTACAAAGTAATTCAGTTAAGGTTTGATACTCAGTACAACATGATGGCTCCAAAGCTATTAGGAAGATTATTACGGATGACTTCATAACCTAAAACAGTAGTCTACAATTCCTACCTATTGCTGGTTCTGTCTTCAGAGCCTAATGATCATTCCTGCACAGATTTACACCTTCATTTCTCATAATTACTAAGGCATCAGACATTGGAGAACATAATAGGAAATTATATCCCACTATTACTTTTGAGCCTAATAGTTCCCACTTGAATAAAATGACTTTAATGTTACAGCAAAGTCAATAGTGCAGTCCTAGTCTGGAACTTCAGTGCTACACTGTACTTACTGGAAGTTGAGCTCATTAGATTTCTGGACTCCAGCACAGAAAACCTGAGCTCCCCTTCTCAGATCTACCTCTGAGTCCTCGTGCCTAAGTCAGCCAAAGTCTCTTTAACATGTGGTTCTGTTTAGTGTGTTTGCTTTTATTCCATTTGTAAAATGGCAATATTTTCCAAACCAGGGACCTCATTTCAGGATTTATTTTTGAGCTGTGTTCCCAGAAACTCTAAAACCTTGCAGTTATTTCAGGTGTTACATACAAACAACGTGATTCAAATTTTTTTTTATTTTTAATGTATATTTTAATACTGTGGGAATATACTGGAAATTGTTAACTCACACGTATTATATATCAGGGTGAACCCTCTTCCAAAATATTATCTGGGTAATGCATTCGTTTCTGCAAACCTCAGTATAAAGCTTCTACCAAATCTGTGCTTATAAATGACTTTCCTTTAAATATGTTATTAACAAAAGGCCAGTGCCTGGCTTCCTCTCATTTCCAAAGATGTATAACCAAGTCCCCACATATATGAAAGGTTTTTCCCAGACCTACATTCTCAGCCAGTCCACACTCAGCCTGCCCATACCTGGTCTTATTGAGGAAACTATGGACAATGTAACAAGACGGTGCTAGTGGTACAGAAAGCAACTAGAGCCGGGTTATGAAGGTTCTTAGTTAATGGCAGATTTTTCAATCTTATTGGGGAATCATGCTGAATTTTCAGGGTGACAAATTCAGATTATAAAGGGCTAAGTGAGACCTCACTCTGGATGTTACGCAACTAGCTAACATCTAAAACACGCAGAACTGAGGAGAATGAGAAATCCGTGTTCTTTGAACATCTCCCAGGCTGATGTCCCTTGGTATAATTTGCTTAGTATATATCCTTTAAGTTTATCACAGTAAACTGCACCTTCTACAAGATTTATGTGATGAGAACTCATTTTTCCCATCCCATTACCCCAGTTCTACAATAACATGCCCGTGCCATTTGTATGCTATGTAAGATGCAGACTCATCTACGGGAACATAGTCGCATCACATAACAGTCCATTGTTCAATAACAAATTAATTTCCAACAGGTAATGTCTTAATATTATTGACTTATACATCTTTTAGTGCGTTGCTACAAAACTTTTGGAAGTGTTATGTGCTTCTTGTCTGACTTCAATGTTTAGGATAAAAATATAAGCAGTAGGTATTGTTGGTGACTCTGTTTTGAAATGGAACTTCCAACTGCACTTCCCTTGGATTTCTGGATAAATAACTGCAGAGTAGCCTTAGAGCCTGCAGCAGTCTGTTCCCATTTCAAATACCTGTCTGTGGAATCAGTATTTCTATAATATATTGTATACTTTGAAGTTCTACAGAATATTTATTCTATTTGGAAAAAAATGAATCAATTGCTGGGGAAAAAATTTGAAACTACCATTTTAAAGATACAACCACTGATACTATTAGCCAGTCATCCTGGTTAGTAGAGCCAAAACACTGAATGTGTAGTCCAAGCTGTATTTTGTCCAAGCTGTAGACATCATCATAAGAGAAGAAGACTTCCTACCTCAAGCCAACCTGACACACAGCTGGAATAGCTCTCCCAAATCAAATATATGATCAGTGAATGAAAATGGAAAAGTAAAGCTGGGGAGACACAACATCTGGGATTTATCTGCACCAGAAAGAATGTAAAAAGGTCTCAGGATGATTATATCATGTTATCAACATTTATTATAAATTTTAGGTGCCTCTGACCTGGCTTTGATACATATGATAAAAAATTAAAGCAGTTTTTAAGTGGTGAGCTATGATGATACAGGGGTTCCAGCGATGCTCTTAACCTTCCTGTCCCGTTCAATCCCTTCCTTTTGCCTCTATCCATTGGCCTTCTAGAAATGGGCTCCAAGTTCAAAATCAAGCTACTCCTATAAATTACACCATTATGATTTTTCAATTAAAGTTTCTTTAAGAATATCTATAAAGTGCCTTTCCTTGAGAAAGAGCTTAGACTTTAGTTCCATTTTTTTCTTCTTATATTTTTCAAATATTAGAACAAAGTGAGAAGAATGGAGAAGCATTTTTGATTTCTGCTTTCCTGTAACTAAGAAATAAAAGAGAATAAACAACCACCCATCTCCCCCATTAAGTTCTTTTAAACTTGATCAATAGCTATCAACTTAATCTAGTATTCCTATGACACCAATCACTAGTGTGTGCAGATAACTGATTGCAGGACTTGATTATTGCAAATGACATTATAATTATTCTTAAATCATTAACTGTTTATCTTAGATGATTTTCCCTTAGCATTTTGCATAACTGATGCCTACACTTAGATGCTTAAAGTGAACATATTTCAATTATAAAATCAGTAGTGTCCTTATGTTTTCTCTATTATGTAAACAATACTGTAGCCTAATAATGTCTGTAGGGAAATATGAGTTAACCATAAAGAAAATTTCAGTCTTTCTATCACTTAATATCTTTTGATAAAAGGCAACTTGACAACTTTTTCCTCGGGAAAATGATTTCATATGTGTTCTCCCAGAATCAAACCCAGCAATAAACATTCCAGTTCACATTGCTAATTTGAGAAATGGAAGACACCCTAATAGGAAAGCAAAAAGTTGGCTAGGAAAGAGAAGGCGGCAATGAAGGGAATGCTGTCAGCCGGGGAAAGGTGCGGGTAAGGAGCTCATTCACAGGGGAACGAGGAAACGGTTATGCTCTCCGAAGAGCCAGGGGCCTGGGCATTATGTGCCCACTCTCGTTCTTCATTGGCTGAGAGCTGCTCGTGTGGAGCCATCAATCCCCCTCACTTCCTCCCTGCTGTCTGTACAGGAGAGGAGGCTCCCACAGCGTTGGAAGGAGATGCTGGGCTGGGAGATGGCAGACACCTGCAGATGGAAGCCTGTTAAGTGAACAAAAAGAGGTCTCAGAGATGCGGGAGGGGCACTGATCACGTTGCCGATTGAAGACAAGCCACTTAAGCAAATTCAGAGTGTTTCGCAAGTGATCTTAGCCTGGGTATAGATAATTAGAAATTTCTTTCAACAAAAGCCTGAATGCACTACTCTCTCTTATTTGAAAACTGATTACTGATTACCTTTAAGTAAACAGTTCCTGTTTGCCAGGTACTGCCCAACGTCCATGATCTCATTTAATGTTCACAACAAACTTACTATCACTATCACCAAACTACAGATGAGAGGAACTCTCAGATTCCTAAGGACCTTAGATTGACAGATACATTTTCCTTTGCGTTAGTCTGTAATCAGCTCTGGAAAATTCTATCACAGTCCACCACTCTCAGAGAAAGACCTTTGTCTTCGTACTTTTGAAATCCCAGCCTGTGTACCGACAATGGAGGCAGTTCCCACCCTGGAGGCCCTGCCATTCCCGCCGCGGGGACTTGGGGAGATGCTCTTATTTCTCACTTGTGCCTCCCCTCTGTGGTTATCACTTTCAAAGAGCTGCATGCTCCCTGAGTTATGAAACCAGCTCCGCCCTCTTTGCTTCCTGTCGGGCTCCCATTCGCCCAGCCTGGCCCTGGACGGGACGTTTCTTTCTTGCCTCCTCCTTCCAGTCTGACTTTTCTTGACCCTCTCACGTTCTACATTCCACCAAGTGGTGATTTTATCCCAAGATCTCCAGTTAGAACTTTAACATAGATTTTCAACAAATGTCTGAGTATTACAACTTCAAAGAGCTAAAGTATAACCAATTTCTATAATAAACCTAAATTCAATTCTATGTTTATCTCTTTTGGGGCAAAGTAATATTTCATACTGACTTCTATCAGTCCCTTTCTGTGCTGACACTCTAAACCATTCTTAAAAGTTTTGAACTTTAAGTCCTCTCTAATGCTATCATTGCACATTTTCAATTATTTGTATCAAGAGAAGGAACTATCATATTTAGAGGCTTGAGGAGAAGCCTTCTTTGTTATTTTTTCAGCTTAATTTCTAGACAAAGGTTTTGAAGTAATTGACAGGCAGAAGAAATGTGAGTCCAAATAAGCCACAAACTAGAAAGACAGTCCGAGAATTAGCAATGATGGTCAAATCCCAGCACAACAAATTCTGTGGAAAATACTGATGCTTTATTGTGTGACATTGCATAGTAACTGGTAGTTTGTTAACAATGACATTTCCAGGATCAAAAGGGATAAATAACAATGAAACATACTCAGAAAGAGAAAGCAAGAGGCCTCTACAAACAGTAACTATTTGGAACTTATAAACAGTACCAAGTGACTAAATAAAGAAGAAAGGTAGCTTTAACACTGGTTGGGGAATTTTGTTACTTTCAACCCACAAGGTATTGGGCAGAGGGAAGTGTCGGGCATGATTAGGTTTCCTTCTTGCACTTTGTGACACATAATCATTCATCTAAAGGCTGACATAGGCACACACACACATACTAAGGAAAAGAAACCTTCCACAGTGTCTGTGTTTGAAGGAACCAAAGGTCTTTCACCAGTATTACTAGAGGCTTCCTTCATATTCTGGGACTAGATCCACTGTAGTATATCACCTTCCTCAAATAACATTGTAACAACTATGTATGGTGCCAGGCAGGAACTACATATATCAGGCGGGACCACTTTGTAAAGTATCTGATTGCCTGTTATGCTGTACACCTGAAACTAGTACAGAATAATATTGAATATAAACTGTAAAGTGAAATTATATATACATAACACAGCATTATAGAGAGCAGGAAAGCAAATTCTGGAGGGAAAGGGGGAGGGCGTTGGGGGGGCAAAGGGGATGTCGAGGGGAACACGGGGGTGGGGGAGATATATCGGTGGGACACTTAAATCTATGTAAACACAATAAATTAAAATCAGTAAAAAATTTTTAAAAAACTGTAATTGAGGCCCTGGTCAGTTGGCTCAGTGGTAGAGCATCGGCCTGGTATGCAGGAGTCCCAGGTTTGATTCCCGGCCAGGGCACACAGGAGAAGCGCCCATCTGCTTCTCCACCCCTCCCCCCTCCTTCCTCTCTGTCTCTCTCTTCCCATCCCGCAGCCGAGGCTCCATTGGAGCAAAGTTGGTCCGGGCGCTGAGAATGGCTCCATGGCCTCTGCCTCAGGCGCTAGAATGGCTCTGGTTGCAACAGAGCAATGCCCCAGATGGGCAGAGCATCGCCCCCTGGTGGACGTGCCAGGTGGATCCCGGTCAGGCACATGCAGGAGTCTGTCTGATTGCCTCCTGTTTCCAACTTCAGAAAAATACAAAAAAAAAAAAAAAACTGTAATTGAAAGATAAAATATTTAAGAAAGTAAAGCTAAAGAGGCTTCAAGAATAGCTCCCTTCCCTGAGCCAGGCCTAAGTTCTCTTCTTTTATAATAAACAAGAAGGTAAGTATTTTAGGATACTAAGAGACTTCAACTAGCCTATACATAACATATATAGAATTTAATTCATAGAGACACACTGAATTCATCTTTCTGATTTTAAGGTTACTTCTTAAATATCTGAGTAGATATGGATCTTACAAACACACACACTTTGGGGGAAGAGAGGACTTAGAGAGATAAGGTATTCAGTAACAAGTTTTACGGGGAAAGAGAGATGTTCTACTTTTTTTAATAACTTCTTTGAAATAAAAAATGGTTACCTGTGACAAGGTCCAATCATAACTCTATGGCCTCGTTTAAAACAAGCCCCAAAAGCTCAGCCCTTTCCATTCTAGGGGAACAGACTCCTCTCTGAGCTGGTGCAGGTTTGGACCAGAGAGATCTCTTTGAAGAAATTATAAGGGGTCGTCAAACTTTTTATAAAAACCGCCCACTTTTGCAGTGCTGGTAGACCTGGTCCCTACCTCCCACTAGTGGGCGTTCCAGCTTTCATGACGGGCTAATCGTGGCGCTGTTTGGTTGCACGGTAGGGACCAGGTTGACCAGCACTGCAAAAGTGGGCGGTTTTTATAAAAAGTTTGACGACCCCTGTAACCATTTAATCACCATGACTGTTCATTTAACCTTATGAGAAAGAAAGAAATCGTTAATTGTAGAGGAAGTTTCCATAAAGAGATATTTGATCCCAGTTCTCTAGAATACCCTTTTATTCCTATGAGTTTGGGGTCAGGAAGAGGAGGAGGTAAGGAGGACTAGCAGTTATAAAGCTATGCTTTGGAAAGGTCTTTAGCTGTGATATAGTATATTTCTAGCACCCTGCCCAGAATTCCTCAAATTCCTTTTTTCTTCTTTTTTCTATCAGCTGTTATTTCCAGTCAGGTATTATATGTGACAGACCCCTGTCCTTTAGTGATGGCCCTTGTAGGTCCTGAGGCAATTTAAAATAATACAAGAAAAGATCTGCCTTGCAGAATCTTAGGAGATTTCACTGATTTCATGTTGCTTTTAATGGAACTACATGGCATCCTCTGGTTTACCCTCACATTAAGAGAGACAGAGAGAAAGAGAATATTCACTGTCAACGTGATTACAGTGACCTATGGTCCTATGTGTGACACTGGTGCACACACAGATTTTGAGCTTTGGATTTCATGCCCCAGCCATATTGAAGAACATACAATATTCTCTTCATCTCAAGGATTCTGTACAGACTGGTCTTCTGCCTGAAACCTTCTCTTTCCCTCCATCTTTGCTTGGAAAGGTCCTGGATATTTTATACTTACTCTAAAGCTCTCCAAAATAACTTCCTTTAAGAAATCCCCTTGGGTCTCCCATCTCCTACTGGGTTTAATGAATTGACTCTCCTGTTTGCACCATAGAGACCCTACTTCCTCTATCAAATGACTTTTTCCTATCTCATAATTGCCTACTTATTTATCAGGCTTTCTGACTGAATTGTAATCTCTTTAAAGACTGAGAATTTTCTTTTCACTTCTGCATCTCAAAACCTAACATAGTATCTGACACATGACAGTAACTCAGTAAATACCTAGTGGATGGGTGAGTGGGTGGGTGGGTGGATGGATGGATGGATGGATGGATGGATGGATGGATGGATGGATGGATAGGTGGGTGGGAAGCTGGCCAGTTGTATGAGGTCAATCCCTATTCCATCTCTCACTCTCTTATCTGTAACCCAAATTACAGCCCAGTACTTCTGGTGGAACTCCCTGCTCCTATGGCATTTGTGAAATTCCAGCAACATCCTTCCCATTCCAAATGTCCCTACTTCATATCATTTGTTCTCTTTGACTCTAGTAATATCAATGTTACCTAAATATGACCAGCCATCTCCTACCACAAATAAAATCCTCTGAGCCAGGAACAACAGCCTCGTTTCACAATGCTATGACAGGCCACAAAATGTATGAAAATCCCTTTGCCCACTTCAGAGAGCAGCATCAAGTCTTTGGCCATTGTCAGAAATTCATGACATTTCTATTGCCTCAGCCCTGCTCTCTCTTTTGGAGTGAAGGTCCAAAAAGCACATCAGAGAATTTCTGGACCTCCATAGTTGTAAACAAGCTCCACCTTTGAAACACAATCTGAATAAAACCAAACAGAAAAGCCTACACAGTAGATGAAGCCAAGGTTTCCTCCACGATTTCCCTCTGGGAACTATGCGTAGTTCACTGTTGTCTCCACACACCTTCACCTGGCCCCCAGGAACATCCAAACTTAGTTCTGTCTTTCTAAGACCAGATCTTCATTCCATGGATGCCCTACAGCCTGGTCACCCATCCAGAAGTGAAACAAAACTATGTCTGTCTATTTGGGGAGCTGGAACCTTTCACATTGCCCCTGTTAATGTCCCAGGACAGCAAAACTGTGCCCTTTAAAGGTAAAAACTATGCTATGTTACCCCCAAGTGTCACAGACCTCCTCATCTCTTTTCAGTTTCAAGCAGCTTACTTACTCCAGGAAGATTTCATTTTGAATTGGAAACATGGTTGTGAGGATGATATTAACCTTGGGGCTCCCCCTTGACTATGGGCTTCCAGACTTACCAAACGGACATTAAGAGGAAGGGTCACCCCACCTCAGGGAAGTCCAAGGAAGCATTTGCAGTCAGGAACTGGCCATGACTTCTGAGCCACATCTATAAAGGATTTCACCTTCTACCTAGATCTCCTCAAGCAACATGTGACAGTCCAAGAGTCAGTGTGTACCGTCCCTTAACTGACTCCACCATGGCTCATTAGTAAGGTTGCCAGACTTAGTCAATAAAATTAAAATACAGGACATCCAGTTAAATTTGCATTTCACATAAATAAAAAAAATCATTATTTTTAGTATAAGTGAATCCTATTCAATATTTGGGGTATACTTTTATTAAATGTGCATTCATTGTTTCTCTAACATTCAAATTTAACTAAACCTTCAATATTTTACTGGTCAACCTGACTCATCAGCAATGTGGAGCTGCATACGGGCCCCAGGGATGCCCCAGAGAATCCTTGACTTCCATTCAGACACCCTGAATAATGAGCATGGAGTTTGCATTCCAATTAACTGGCTAGAATGAAGTGTGTCCTCACTTTTAGAGCTTTTTCTACTTGTCATTGTCACTATCTTCTTTATTTTAAAGAGATGTTTATTTTTTCCGATCTTAAATCAGTCATCAAAAAGTATATGAAAGTTTGTGAGACAAAGGACAAACAACATGATCTGAAAAATAAAGAGAACTGCCTGGTGTGTGGTTAAAAAAAAAAAAAAAAAGGTATTGGAAAGATTGAAAAAGCCAAACTTAATAAGCAAATCTCTCCAAGGATATTTTCATAGCTTGATATCCTCCCACATTCTGAAAATATTATTGCATCAAGAACGTAAACTGCTAACCAAATTCAAGGCTTCTTTATGATTCTATAGAGTTGGGAATGCTTCTGTATTAAGAAGTGAGCTGAGTAACTGCTCCAGGGACCTTAGCAGTTCATGGAGCTTTTCCAGAGGCCAAGGATAGAAAGAGCAAGTTTTTCTATGGGGAGCCACCTTGGCCCCCAAAATACTACACCCCTGGTAGCTGCCAAAGTTAAGTACTTTCTACATATTTTCATTTTTTCTGTTACCATTTGGACTATATCCTAGACTTGATATTACATAAATTACATTCTAGAAGCTATTTTTAAAAGTTGGTAGAAAATCTTGACTCTTAAGAGTCCCTAGCTTACCTTCATTCAGCTGCATAAGGTTTTTTAAAAATAGGATCGAGTTAGCCCATATAGCAACTCCATGCTTGTTTTAGAGATGTAAAAATGTATCATGATATCTAAAGGTTTTAATGAAAAAATCATCAAATCTTCCAGGTAGAGGTAACAGAACAAAGTGAATAAAGGCATGGATTTCAACCTGCTTGAATGTTTTGGGCAAGTCGCTTGGCCTCTGGATATTAATCTGTGCTTTGTCTGCACTTACCTGTCACACACAGGTTATAATTGTACCTGTTCCATGGGTATGCTGTGAAAATTACATATGAAATTGATACACAAAGCCATCAGTAGACTGCCTGACACAGAGTAAGCACTCAGTAGATATTTACTACTAGTCACTGGAAATATTTCTCATGACAAGGACTGCTTTCTCATTGGATGACTCAGTGAGTGCAAGATAGTGAACCATAGAATCACAGATGTTGGAAGTGACCCATGTGAGAAAAAATAGTGGGGGGATGGCATGTGTGTGTAGAAAAATGTCTGAAAGTTTACATATCAAATGGTTAATCACATTAACAGGACATCGGAATAAATCAGGGAAGGAGTAAAGAAAAAGTTGTTTTATTCAATTTCTGTATCATTTATGTTTTATATCATGAAAAAAGTTGTTTTATTCAATTTCTGTATCATTTACACTGAGACATCTAATATACTGTTTGTGTGTTTTTAAAAATATGGTAAGACAAATGTTTTGAGGTTTTCCTGATATGTCTGTCTGTTATTTAGGAATTTCTGGTATTTCTTGCTATCTTTGAATCTATACCCATTGAGTTGGCAGGCCATTCTGGAGGGAGGAGAGAATAGAACAAAGACGACATGAGAGAAAAGGAGTCTGTGGGAAGGGAACAACTCACAATGATCAGCTGGGGACGGAGAATAAGTCAAACATCCTCCCCTTGTGATGAAATAGATTCTTTTGCCTGAGGATGGAGGGAAATTGGAGGTGGGTGGACAAGAGAATCTACAAGAAAAAAACACAGACACAAGCACAGAGCAAGCACCCTGAGATCACGCTGTTCGCTCCAAGCAAGCATGTGTCTCCAGCAGACATCACCTCACCCATGACTCCCCAGCAAGACAGGTACCCAGCAGGGGGCATCCAACTTATTCTATGGCTACTATGCCAGGACATTCATAAATCTCTGAGCTATGAGATGGCTCAGACACCTAGAGGCTGATGGTAGGGGGATCATGGGGGCCCCTGCACCTATACTTTGTGGGAACAAACAGAACCAGCTCAGAACTCCCCTGGGCCAGAGGTTTTCTGCACATAGAACAATCTGGATAGGTGTGCTTTATGTGGGCCAGGAGTACCTTATTGATCTTTGAACTTTTTAGTACTTGATATGCCTACGGAGCACAGTAACTTCAGGTTTGAATAAGTTCCTCATCTACTCTCATATAGTCCAGCTCGTGTGATCTGGTCCCAGCTGAACCCAAAGCTGTGGAACGACAAAGTTTCCAGAAGGTTCCAGGAGTTGTGCCCACATTGACTTAGATCAGGTATGATAATGGCACCTGCCTCAGAGAGTCATTCTGCAGACTAACTCAATAGTCCGTAGAAAAGCTTAGAATAGTGCTTGGCTCATGATGTGTTCTCAGTAATTGTTAGCAAATTTTATCATCATATTTCCCCTCCATATTAGAGAGGATAAAAGATTAAATTCTCCTGACACCTCAAAAAAGTAAACTGATTTATCTATTGATAATGATTCTGATTCTAGGTTTAAGAAGGCATCAAAATCTACTATAAAAAAAAGAACAGGGGGATTTAAAATCTTGAGAGAAAAAAGTAGAATTCCTCAAAGAGGGAAGAACTTGGCCAAGACATTTAGGAAAAATATTTCCCAGGAATGACAAGAAGAAAGAGTTCTGAGGGCCCGGAAAAGTTGAGTCTTCAGGTCAGATTCTGGGCAGCACCATGATTAGGCCAGGAAATCTCAAAGTGGAACGTCAACTGAGAAACCTACCAGGAGAACCTCTATACTTACAGGTGGCTCCAGAAATCCTGGCAGAAACTGCTAGAATCTGTCTGGCCTGCTGCATCTACTGCAGAGGGCATTGATGACTCTAGTAAACTTGTCTGGATACATAACTAGAGCTCATGATGATCTTTCGACCTTACTCCCACCTACAACATCCCACAACCTTAAGCACACACACCCTTCCTTGGTACAGATTAAAAACTGGGAGCCTTCGGTTGGCTCAGTGGTAGAGCGTCAGCCTGGCGTGTTGAAGTCCCGGGTTCGATTCCCGGCCAGGGCACACAGGAGAAGCACCCATCTGCTTCTCCACCCCTCCCCCTCTCCTTCCTCTCTGTCTCTCTCTTCCCCTCCCGCAGCCAAGGCTCCATTGGAGCAAAGATGGCCAGGGCGCTGGGGATGGCTCCTTGGCCTCTGCCCCAGGCGCTAGAGTGGCTCTGGTTGCAACAGAGCATCGCCCCCTGGTGGGCAGAGTGAGCATCGCCCCCTGGTGGGCATGCCTGGTGGATCCCGGTCGGGTGCATGCGGGAGTCTGACTGTCTCTCTCCATTTCCAGCTTCAGAAAAAAAAAACAAAAAACTGGGAGCCTTTACAGTGTGTGTAGCAGATAATCTTCATAGTGAAGAAATGGAACCATTGCCTAAAGTGTTCTATGTGGAATTTTGTTCTAATTTTTGTGTTTTGGTTTTCTATTTGAGTGGATTTTAAGACATATTTACCCCACGAGTTTTACCTAAATCATCTTACTTGGGTGTGAATCCAAAGCTCGGTTTAGGCAGTTGTCCAGGGACTCTAGTTTGCTGGGAGGTATTCTTGTTCTGAGCTTTGTTCTTAGAAGGGTTTGGAACTCGACTGCATTTCCTCACGGGCCTGCTTTTGTTGGTGGCTAGACAGGGAAGCTTTTGTAATTGCAAGAGCACCTTGAAGTTATTCCTTTTAAATAAATATTCTCTTAATTGTGAGGAATAAACTCTAAATGTGTGTGAGGAAATTAAGGAGACTGAAAAATCACTGAAATAGGGAAAAATAAAGGAGGGGCTCAGGATGGCAGAGAGACAAGAAGAGGACCTCAAAAGATAGGAAGGATTTGCCAAAAAAGAGAAAGAAAAAGTAAAGAGTCCTAATGTGTTAACCTGAAGCTACAAAGCTAGGATTACTGATATGTCATAAAGTGGATAGAATTTATCAGAAGTTGCTGAGAAGATGGTGGTAAGCATGATTACTGTGTCATAAATTCATGGCAGTGGCATACTAGCGGGACATGGCTGAGTAGTAGTAAACGCTAATGAGATGACAATAGCAGGTGGAAAGTAGTTTCAGAGGAAGATCAGTCTTGCTGAGTGTACATCAGAAGTGGACAAGTGTGAGCAAGCAGTGAGATAAGGGGGGTACATGGTTTCTTCAGTGAGTGAACCCAGCCCCATTGGCCAGTCTTATAAGCAAGCAACACTTCAGGAAATGCTAAAGTACTAGAGCTAGGTCAGATCGTTTCTTCAAACACCATCTTTCCCTCCTGAGCAGTGGCAAGATTTAAATAATTTAACAACCGGTTCTCTGCCCTAATGACTATTTTAACTATAAAAGAATGATATACCGAAAGGTAGTTTATTATTTCATGCATTTAATACTTAAATAAGAACAATAAAAGAGGTACATAAAACTAGGTTATAAGAAAGAGTTTTAAAATATTAATGAAAAAATATTAAATGACACCTGACAAAAAGACAATAAAACTGTTATTTAAGATATTTCCATGTTGCTTCTTGAGTGGTGTCCTCACTTGCAATTTTTTTCACCTACGGACAGAATGAACACTACTATGGGTGCTTAGAATACGCTGCTGCATAGATGAACATTAAAATTAAAATGTAAGTAATGTAAACTTGTGATTTCCACATCAGGCAGCTGCCTAGGCACCCACCTTAGATAGAACCCTGATTACAAGTGCCATTATTAACAACTAGTTTGCCAAACTCAACAAGAAATTAGGTATCTGGTCTGCCAAACCAGTGCGAACTGGCTGAATCCCACCACGGCACCTTTGTCACCCTCAAGCTGGGGATGAACACTGCATAGGAAGACCAGTCATTAGTGTCCCTGCTTCACATCAGTGGAATGCCAAAGGCATTCCCTGCTTCACCTCAGAATGCTTGTTTCCTGATGCTTGTTTCCAGGAAACAAGAGTGTATGAACAAGAAGAGATACTGAAAAAGTAGCAGTGTTCTGTGACAGTGTGGCCAAGTCAGCTGTGTGTTCCTGACATCGCCTTAATTACAAACATCGTATAGGGAGAAGTTCTCAGAAGGCAGAGCCTGGCTATCTAAATTTTCTGCATCCTCACCGTCCACTCAGTGACCTCAAGAACAGCTTCAACTCCCAACATCACTGCGTCTACTCGTAGTTTTTGGATTCTCCTTTGCTCTACATTTCTCTTGGAGTGGCCGGGGCAAAAGTGGGGAGACTTGCACCATAGGTTGCCCAGTATTAACTTTTAACTTCCTACCTTCTGGGAAGCTCCTCAAATCTTCCCATTTGGAGGACGCTTCATTTTATCTGCGCTTCAAATTGCTGGCTGGAGGTGGCCTGTTGGCAGGTGGTTAAAGGCGAGCAGCAATCCTTCAGACAGCCTGGCTCTTCTTGATAGTCAGGAGAAGCGTTCAGGGATGTTCTAGGGAATGCCGTGTATTCTAGAGAAGGGCTGGAAATGACCCAGCTGTGCAATAATGCTTAAATGAAAAACAAAGAGTACTATATGCATATGATATAAATATCAAAGAGTTAAAAATGAAAGACCTAGATATACATGAATTGACATGGGTAAAACTTGAAAACACAATACTGAATGAAAGAAAATAAGATGCAACATTTGTTGTAACAAATTTTTTCTGATACGGTGCCTTGGGCAAGGGAAACAAAGGAAAAATAAACAAATGGAACTACATCAAAATAAAAAGCTTTGGCACACATCACTTCTCGGCCTTTTGGCTAAGATCAAGTGTAGTAAAAAGCTTTGGCACAGCAAAGGAAACCATAAAAAAAGCAAAAACAAAAAAATATATAAGATTTAAATGTTATATTGTGATGTTACATAAATACTTAAATCAATTCTACATATTGCTTATGGATACATATATGTGTATATATGTAAATATATACCAAAAAAATAATTAAAATATAAATTGAATACTTACAAATCTTTGAAGCTGGTTATCTCCACAGAATGAGGAAATCTAAAAAAATGTAAAGAAAAGGTTGTGTGTTTTAAAGGTATCTATTAAATGCATTATAACAAACTAAATTTATCCACAGAATATATTATTTACATTTAATATCATTATTTATATAAAAAACCCCAAAGAATCAGCACATAAACTAGTAAAAACTAAAAACATAGCTCAACAAGACAGATGGATACAAGATCAACAAATTTTAGAAATTAATCAAATTTCTCTACACTAGCAATAATAAATTAGAAAATAATTTTTAAAATGTTTTACTTAAAATAGCAACAAGAACTATATATTTAGAGCTAAGCAGACATAAGAGTAAATATACCTAAGAGTATGACCAATTAAATTGTGCCCAATTCTAGGTTAAAAAAAAACTATTCAATATATAAATATAATTAACTATATGGAACTCTTCATAAGACCCTCTTCTCAAATAGATCAGTAAGTGAGAATAACTTTAAAAAACACAGTATTTTTTAAATTGAATTCTTTTTTTCTTTTAAAGAAAGGAGAGAGAGAGGGAGACAGGAAGGGGGAAGGGAGGAGTGGGAAACATCAACTCGTAGTAGTTGATTCTCATATGTGCCTTGATTGGGATTCGAACTGGTGACCTCAGCATTCCATGTCAATGCTTTACCCACTATGCCACCACAGGTCAGGCCAAGAAATACAGCATTTTAAAGATCAGCTAGTCCAAGTATTTGCTTACACATAAGAAAGCTGAAGCTCACACAGGTTAAGTAACTAAGTAAAGGACCTGTTCAGAGTTGAAGGCTAGCCTTTTGCACTAATCCATAAGTCACAATCAACTTCAGTACCTTGAAAAGGGAAGGAAAACACACACACACACAGAAATCAATCATGTAGCTACTCAACCTGAAGTGGAAACAGCCATGACAAAATTCCAGATATTAGAAAAATTAAAGTACAAAGTTTAAGATGTCAATAATCCAGAGGGAAATTGGAGGTCATTCAAAATATTTTATTGAACATTAATGATACCTACTGAATATATGGAAGAAATACAATCTGGTTAACAAGGAAAGTCAAAAGACAATTGAAGGAGAAAAGGGGAATCTTTCTCAAAATACCCATCAATAAAGAAATAGATAATTATAATTTGTCAATTGAATTATACTTTCTTATAAAAATGGGATACATATAAAGATTTGTCTTGAATATCCATAGTAGAGACATTTAAAAGATCTCAAATTGAAAATGTTAATTTTATAATAGATATGTAATTTATGAATCAAAAATCTCTATAAAGCTAGATAGCAAATATAAAGCACCTATGTATATAAATGCATAGACCAAAGGTCTTGAAATCAAACAGCTAATAATAAAAATCTCTGCAGAAAGAAATAGGTTTGGGAGTGGGATTGGAGTATTATGAAAAGGGATTTTTATTTTACTTTAGTATCATTTGAGTTTTTTATGAATAGCACATTTCTATATTCTAAATTTTAAAAATATATAACTGGATAATACTATGAAAAATTAACAGTAATTTTTTTACTATTTCTTTTGGCTCCTAGATTTTTTTCCCCATCTTGTTGGCTAGGTACTCTGAGTTCATTGCATTAGGAAGGTAAAGATCTAGCACAAATAAGGGAGAAGAAAAATTCTTGGCTTTGGAATGTTAAAAGCAGACCCACAGCAGGACAGTAGAGATTTCTGTGAACAAATAATCTCACTTTGATTATAGAAAGTATTCCCTGCACTGGGAAATAAGAGAGAACAAGGGAAAGATTGAACGAGAGAGATCAGAGTGGGCAGGGACAGGGAAACTGTGCTTTAGGGATGCATTCCCAGGATCACAATCAGTATCTATAGAGGATCCAGCCTGCACTTGACCACTGACTCCAGACACCACTCCCACGTTCAGACCCTTGGGAAACTAAGAGAGAGAGTGCAAGTCAGGAGGGTCACACCTGGCTGCACCTCCCAGAGTCTGGGTGGCAGTTGTGGCCAGTTCCTAATTGTGAGAAATCCCATCTATTCTCAATTTCTGTTCAAATCCATTTACACTGATTTCAGGGAGGGGAGCTCAGTTACATCTTCCTTACTGGAATCCTAACCAACAGAGTAAAGATGAGCTTACATATGGCTTCACACTGCTCTGAAACAGCTCACTCAGAGCAGAGATTCAAAATCTTATTCAAATTTGTTTTGTCAGTGGCTCCACCGAGAAGAGGATCTGGTGTGACAGACATGTGCAGTCACCTTAGGAAAGTATTCAAGCCACAGGCCTCAGTTCCCCCACTTCATGGTCAGTGAAGCTCTTGTGAGACAATGTGATCTTCCTGCAACACTCTGAGTCCCATCCACAGGCCGTCATGTTCCACCCTTCTATGCTTTGCAGGGAAGTTTCTATCTCATCAGGAGCTGCAGTGAGAACCCTCCAATCTATGTGGAATAAACCCTGGGTGTTGAAGCAGACAGTGGAAGAGAGAAGTCAAAAAACATCCCAAGGAGAGGAGAGGAATGATGTAGACCTAGGAAGAGAGAGGGAAAGAGATACCCTATTTCCCCATGCATAAGATGCACTTTTTTTTTCCGAAAAATGTGGGGTCTAAAAACTGGGTGTGTCTTATACAGTGGTTATAGAATTATTTGCCATTTACCACTTTTTCGTTCTTGTTTCTGCGCTCATTGTTGAAGACAGGGATTCATCATCAGACACAGATGAGGATAAGCTAATGGTTGGGAGTTTTGACAGTGATGAGGAGTTGTATGAATTTTATGATGAATAAAACGTGAATTCAATAACTTTATGTAATACATTTCTTTTTCAAATTTCGGGTCCCAAAATTAAGGTGCGTCTTATACACGGGAGCATCTTATACCTGGGAAATACAGTAGCTCCCGTTAGACTCAGCAGCAGGTGAAAAGAACAAGGTGAAGGGGACAGAGTGCACAGAGGTGGTCTGAGAGTGAGCATGAAAGGGTAGCTAGCAGAAGCCTCCGATTCTGAACTCTTTGGAATGATAGTTAAAGGAGGCATTAGCCATCTTGAGGCAAGAGATGTGTATATACAGATGATATCCCTGATGGAGAGGCTGGGAAGCATGAACCAGTGAGGAAGCTGGTTTATTATTACTACCAAAGCAATGATGACACCACCAGACCACTGGAACCATTGTTGATGCAATAAAGCCCATGAAAGACCCCCTGGAAAAAAATCCATGGGCCTTTGAAATTAGACCTTATTCTGCTTAAATTGACAAAATTCTGAACTTCAAATCATTTTCTTCTAAATCCATCAGTCCTTCTAAGGCCTGGCTCTGTCCTCCTATTCAGATTAGGAAGACATATTACCCTCCCCTCACCTTTAAGGCTTTGGACAACCTCATGCATCAAAAAGTCTTTAGTACCCCCTAACCGCCTTTAGATCCAGTGGGTGGTAGAAGTGGTGTGAGTATGAAGTTCAGAGGTGACAGGGTCAAAACTTGAGAGGCTAGAATTAGAATTTATGTCGAAGTTTAAATATAAATGTCAGAACTGGAACTATCATAGCACATTGGCTCAAACTCCTAATGCAGTGACTTCCTCCCCAAATCCCTGATTGGGGTCCAATGGCCTCTGTGAGCACTGTAACAAAGAGTTACCATCTCAGGAGGAACCTGTCCTATGGACAGCTTCAAGACTGAGACATTTCTGCTTTGCCCTGGGGCTTCCTTGTGAAGCCACAATGAACAGTCCCTGGTTCAGGCCAGACCTAGGGACACAGGCAGACCACCCTCCAGGCCTCTGGAGTTTGCCTTCTTATTGCTTGCAATCAGGACCCACTGGACCTGGTTTCCACAGCACCTGCTACTTTCCCAATGCTTCATGCGAACTCAGTGTGGCTTGTCACGGTCTCACGTGAAATGTGGTCTCCAGCCCTGGAAAACAGTCACACACGCAGAGGCCTCATCAATCCCAAGAGACTGGATACTGTTGCTTCTGGAAAAGGATGGTGGACATATTTGTTGCTTATGAAAATCTCGCTCACAAACTACTAGAGAGACAGATGTAGGATGATGGATGGATAGATAGACGCTAGATAAATCAACAAATGAGATAGCTAGATAGATTTAATTAAAGAATATATCCACTAGGTATAGTGCCAGGTGGGTACTAGAAATATCAGGGGAAACACTTTGTCAAGTATATGATTGTCTAACCACCTTGCTGTACACCTGAAACTAATACAAAATAATATTCAATATAAGCTCTAATTAAAAAATAAAATCTTTAGGCCCTGGCTGGTCGGCTCAGTGGTAGAGTGTCGGCCTGGCGTATGGAAGTCTCGGGTTCAATTCCCAGTCAGGGCACACAGGAAAAGCGCCCATCTGTTTCTCCACTCTTCCCCCTCTCTTTTCCCTCTGTCTCTCTCTTACCCTCCTGCAGCCAAGGCTCCACTGGAGCAAAGTTGGCCTGCACGCTGAGGATGGCTCCATGCCCTCTGCCTCAGGCACTGGAATGGCTCAGATTGCAGCAGAGTATTGTCCCCGGTGGGCATGACAGGTGGATCCCAGTCGGGCACATGCAGAAGTCTGTCAGATGCCTCCCTGCTTCTAACTTTGGAAAAATACAAAAAATATATAATAATAATAATAATAATAATAATAATAAAATCTTTAAATATAATTTTTTAAAAATTTTTTAAAAAGAATATATCCAGGAAAGTTTTGGAAAATAGCGTTTATTGCATATAATGTTTATACGTTAGACTGAATACTGGTCCCTCCATCTTCCTCTATACCACTGGTATTCTGTCTGCTACTGTCTCCACGGTTCTGTCTTCTCCCTGGAAGTGAGGGGAAAAAAGAGGCAGAAGAGGAAAACACCAGGAGCAATATGAGCTCTGCTAGCAAGAGTTACCCTTTACTTTGTCTTAAAGCATACCACAATGAGTTTGTTTCCAGATTAACTACAGCAAAATAAAAATTCTAGAACATTCCCAGCTCTCTTGTGACCAACCTCATTTTAAAGTATGTCCCTCTACATATTCCACTTCCTGTCAAGGAACTGTGTCCATGGTCCATAGTGAGATCCCAGCTCAGGCCAAAAGCTCTCAGCCCATAAACCTCCGGTCCTGCTAAGCACCCTGTCCTTTCTTCAGACCACTCCTGGCCCATGAGGATGTGCTGAGCTCTGCTGGCAGCATTTCCTCTTATAGTGAAGTCCATCATGGAGACTGTAGGAGAACTGTCAAATTCTCCACTTTCTCCATAAGTAAATAGGAGTAATTCCCTGAAGCGTTGGGCATGCCACAGTTGGTGCAGTACAGAGGCCCCTCCCCTTAGATTCCTCCGGGCATTCATGATGCAGGCTGGGGAGACTGTGCCTGCCTCATGTCTTACCTCTCCCAAGAGGAGGCTACACCATCTTCCAGGATCTTCTGGCCCAGGAATCTCAGTTGCTGTGCGGAAACCAAAACAGAGGAAGACACTTCTTAAAGAAGAATGGCACTCTGTTAGCCCTCGGAAATTCTCAGCACTTCCTGCAGGAGCTGTAATGCTCAGGATCAATTCTGCTTCCAGACATGCCTTTGTTAAATGCCTGAGCACTAAGCAAAGGACCAAGTTTCCCGCCCCCACCCTCCAGCTGTTCCCTGACCCATACAATCCCCAACTCCCCCACAGTGATGCAGGGCCTGCCCCTGAAAGACAGTGCTGTACTAGCTTGGAGAAGGCCGAGCTCCCTCCACAGGCCCAGCCCCTGCTCACTTCCTGTCCTTCGGAGGATGAAACACACAGCCTGGTCACTGGCTCCAGGACCTCCTCCCGCCAAGGTCTTACCCTGTGGGCTGTTCCTCCTCATTTTTTTTTTCTTCTTGCTTCTTATCGTCTTTATCCTTAGCTTCCTCCTCCTCCTCCTCTTCTTCCTCTACCTTTTCCTGGATGGGTTCCGATTCCACATTGCTCCTCTGCTGAGCCATGGCGAGATGGAAGACGTGGCAGCTGAAGCCCTCCCTGACCCCGAACTGCACATGCTCCTTGAGCATCTCCAAGCTGGAGAAGACCCTGCAGCAGGCCAAGCACCTGAAACCCGTCTCCATAGTCACCAGCCAGTCAGGGGTCTTAGCCCGGGGCTTCTCCTCTGCCGCGGAGAATCCGGGATGACTGTCCATCTCTCCTTTTACCTCGGGCTCTTTCGCCACCTCGCTGGGCTCACTGTCAAATAGGAGGTTGCTGGTGGACACATCAGAGGGGGGCGTGTCTACCTGCACGTCCTCAGAAAGGTTCACTTCTTCCATCTTGGGCTTCTTTCTCAGTGGCTCCGAGGCTGCCTCTGTCTCCCAGGAGACAGCCACACCCTTTTTCACTTGTACCTGCATGTAGTATATTTTCATGCCCCTTTCCTCGTTGTTTATACACTGAGAGGTCGCACAGGTCTTATAGGATGACGGGGATGATAAGGAGGCATGTTGTAAAACGGGAGCAGTCTCTTCCTGTTCCTTCCCCGGGGCTAGGGATTTAGGTTGGGGACCATCTTGGTGTACTCCCCAGATTCCTGGGAAAGGAAATTAGAAACACAGGATGTGTATGGGGCATGCCGAAAGCTGAGGAAACAAGTGTGAATAGGTAGGCTATAGGAGAGAGTGACCATAGTGTGATGTAGTTGTGTGTTTGTCGTTCATATTATGGGGTAGTGCATCTGGTGTCATTTGGGGGCTTCTTGTGTGTGTGGAGGGATACTGGAGAGGTGTCTGTCTATAGAGGTAAGCAGTATGGTGGTAAGGGCTGTGGTCCGTGGGATGTTGGTAGGGTGTGTGTTCTGAGAGAGAGGTCAGTTTATGATGTCACTGCTGTGTTATTTGTGGAATGTGGGCCGTAGCACAGGAGAATGGCATTATGGGTCATGTGTTTGGGTTTTGTGGGGGTGCTAAGAATGGATACTCATGAAGCATGGTGGCCTGTGTGAGGTGTGCAGGCCTGGGCTGACTGCCCTGCTCCCGTGCTGAGGACCCATGCTGAGGACCTCTGTCCCCTCTGGGAGCAAAGGCAAAGCTTGCATGTTCCTCCAAAGGCCCCTCTTCCCTCTGCCTCAAGCCCAGACTTTCTGGCCCCAACTCCCTAACTTCCCCACCGTGGCTGCACCAGGGCTCACCCTCCCACAGTGAGCTCATATCCTATCTCTCCTAGCAGCTCTGCCATCCTCCCCAGCCCCCTGTGCAGAGCCCAGATCACTCCTGGTTGCCCTGGGTTCCCTCTGAGGCCCAGGCTTAGATCCACCCCGTGCCTTCCGCCGTGCACCCACGGAGCCCCACTCCTTACCACCCCAGATGCGCTTACTTGGAGAAGAAACACAGGAGAAGTATTTGGAGGCAGAGGAAACCTCCCCTGACCCTGGGCCACAGGTTTGGGCCACCTCGGTCGATCCAAGCTGAGGGGCATCCTCTTGTGACTTCGAGATTCCTGAGGAAAGAATGAAAGACTCAGATAGTAGTTGGTTGAGCGTGTTTGTGAATCATTCATCTGTCCAACAAATGTTTACTGAGGATCTGGCTAATTTCAGGTGCAGTGAATACACATGGCTTAAACTCTGGTTCTCAATGGTTACTCCAGTATTTAGTTAGAATCAACAATTGGTTTGTCAGTGTTTTGTTAGGAATGTTAAGTCTGAGTGATGACTATGAATATGTCAGAAGTGTGAAAGTGCTGTGTATCAGCTAAGCCTTTCGTAAGTGTGGGATTGGTGTGGTGGGTAAAGTGAACATGTCTGTCTGTCTGTTCAGGGAGAGTTTATGTGCACGGTTTGTATTTACAACTAAGGAATGTGAAACATGGAACCTAATTATGTGGTATGGTTTGTATTTGTGGTGTATATTCATTCATTTATTCATTCATTCACTTATAATATTCAGTGAGCAATCGCTATGAATCAGCCACAATTCCACTATTTTAGGCTCTAATAATGTTAAATCTTCCAGTAAGGGAAGACAGACACTAAATAGAAATACAGGAAATATATAATGTGTAAGCATATAAAGGTTGCCAGATTTAGCAAACAAAAATCCAGAACGCCAGTTAAATTTGAGTTTCAGATAAACCATGAATAACTTTTTAATGTAAATATTCTGATGTGATTTTTGGGTTATAATATTTGGGACATGCTCATATTAAAAAATTATGTGGATTAAATGAAATTCGAATTTAACTGAACATTCTGTGTTTTATCTGGCAAGCTTCATAAGGGTTGGTGAAGCAGTGTGTTTTTAATGGTTTGTGCAAAGTAGGTCTGGTATTACTCCACAAGATGTCATGTGGGTGGTGTATATGAATGTGACTAGTTCTTGCAGAGGTACAGGAAGTCCCCAGGTTACGAATGAGATCAGTTCTGTAGGTTTGTTCTTAAGCTGAATTTGTATGTAAGTTGGAACAGTTCTGTAAGTTTGTTCTTAAGTTGAATTTATATGTAAGTTGGAACAGGTATATTCACCTATTAAATGCAACTTAGACAAATGTTTGTCTTAACATAGTATTTATTTTTACCTTTCTGTGCATATAAATACTTAAACATTTTCAAACCTACAGAAACTATCTTGTTCATAACCCAAGGACTGCTAGTATTTAGAGAGAGTTGAAGGTAGCTCTGCTTGTATGACAGTGAGGATCTAATTCTAGATAGAGATAGAGATATATATATACAACCTCCAGAATTTGGTGTGGAGAGAGAGGATGATATACACAGGGTTGTATAGGAACGTAGTATAGGAGTGATATGTGTATATACCTACATGTTCTTTGTGTTCTTTAATAAAGAAGTTGTATGTGGAGATTTGCATTTTTTTTCCATCAGAATGTACATGAGTGTATATAAATGATTGTCTCATGAAACACCACTCACAAGAATTCTGTATACACTCTTACATGTACTGAGTGTCACCCAGGTCCAGGCACGATGATAGGAACCTTATCACACAGACTACACATCCGACGAGCACTCTACCCGCACTCTCCCCATGGCTCCCCACCACACATACAGAGAAACAAAAATATCCTGACAGGGACAATCATTGCCTTCCCCATCCTGTCCCAGCTGCTATCTGAAAATCTGCCTACTATCCAGGCCTCCATTCCCAGGGCTCATCCTGTCTTCCTCAGGGCCCTGGGCCTCACGGCAGCTGCCGGGCTCTAATCTGGGGCAGAAACCTGGAGCCGGATCTCTGGAGTGGGCTTCATTCTGCCCCATCTCCAACACGTGACCCCCAACTCCAGCTTCTCAGAGCAAACTACTAGTTTCCATTTAATGCGCAGAATCATCGCATGTTCTTGGAAGTGCCTCCGCAGTTCACAGAGCTCCCACAGGGCACGGACAGCCTTTCTCACCCTTGACCATTCGGTCTCAGTCTCTGGAAGGCCCTTCCCTCCCCTGGATCTCTGGGAGGCCCACACCTGTAGATTCACAAACTCCCATGGGTCACGTGGTAATTCTTCCTGCTGAAGGAATAAAGTCTCCATGCTTTCAATGTGACGTCATCCCTAGACAATCTTTCGAACAGGCATTTTACTTCTGGAGATATTTTTCAACAAAGCCTTAAACTCAATGGGCTTTTCTTCCCTCTTTGGAAACATGCACAAGGCAACTCAGGGACCTCTAGCAGCAGCCTGTCCAGCTGCCCTGTGGCCAGGGTAAACTCAAAGAAAGAGAACAGAAGAACGAGGCACAGAGAAAAGCTGCACATCTGGGTCTGTGCAAGCTGAGGCCCCGCCTGCTGTGAGTCGCACGTGACTCAAGGCCGAGCAGCACTCAGGCTGGCGGGGCTGACTTTCCATCTTCCAGGGGCATCTGGCCTCTCTGTGCCATCTCAAACCATGGGGACCCTGAGGAGGGACATGGCAGCATCAGCCAACACCAGGTCTCTCCCTCCCTACTTCATAGGTGGCATGATTCTCCTCAGTCCCCGATTCTTAGAGAAAACTCAGGCTGGCAGGTACCCTTGCCTCGGACAAGTGGCCCAGCACGTACCTCCTCCCTTCTCATCAGTTTCCGGGGACTCTTCATTTTCCAGATGTTTCCTCTTTTGTCGCTGTTTCATAGTACCAGTTAGAAGAGTCCTTTAGAAGATGCCTAACATTCAGTTCCTCCTCTTCTTCCCTACCGGTCAGAACTCCTTGGTTCTCAGGAAGTCCATTGAAATGACTCAGTACAAATAAAAATGGTCGAGTCTCCTAAACGGCTGAAGAACTCAGACCCCTCAGAGAACCTGCAGCACTGGCCATGCTCACTACAGGGCAGGGCTGTTAAGGTTCAAGGGCACGGCTATTACGGTTCAAAGGTTGCCAGGCCCACAGCAGAACTCTCTGGCCTCAGTGATGACATCAGAGCATTCCATGCACTGAGGGCCAGCAGTCCCGGCCACTGCACAGACCCTCATTCTCAACCATTCCTTTTTCCCCCAGTGGAACCACTCCCATGAATTCAACTCTTGCATCTTTCAAATGTGGCAGGGTATTTTGAGATGTTAATCTGTTCCTGTTTCATTTTATTTTTTTGTTTCTCCCTTTATTTTACCCTTTCCCTTCTGGATTCAAATGGGTAGCAAACTCTTTGTTTGTTGGCCAGAGCAGGGCCAGGGCGAGGCGGGAAGCAGTCATAGCATGCTGCTACTATTTTCCTTTGTCTCTAAAACCCCAAACTCCACAGAAAGAGAGGATGCTTGTGCAGAAACAGAACAGAAGCAGGGTTTTTGAAATTAGCTATTCCCTTCTTACCCCATGTGTTGAGAGGTGCTAATTAAATCAGAGAGAAAGTGTAGGGATCACGGAGAAGTGGCTTCTCAGGTGTAGCTGGAGGGGTAGGTATGGCAAAACCTCCAAGAGATGGCTGGATTGGGCACACAGGAAGCACCTTGGCGACCTGCCCCACCCATGGCACATGGGTCAGCAAACTGAAAGGAGGCATGGCACCCAAGCTGGTGGGCATCGAAATTACAACTGTGTGCCATGCTCTCTCCACTCCCCACCCCCAGAACCTGGGCCCTGTGAGATTTCCAGACAGGAATCAGTGAGACTCTAAACAGGACACCTGCAGGATCAAGGCTTAAAATGCAAACTAAGTGGAGTTATTCATACTGTTTCTTGCACACCTCTGCTTGTGGGCTGAAACTTATGCCAGTTATAAGTGGCGACCCATCTGGATCCTCTCTGACTCCAAGCTAAAATTGGAGACCCCTCACCGCGAGCCAGTGGCCATGGTCCTGTGGGAGGACTGCTAACATCAGAAATAGCCAGTGCACTAAGGTGGGTCCAAATCTGAAAGGGTGCTACGAAATTTCCCACAGTCTCATGCAGGGGGAGGATGAAGACGGGGCCACTGCAGCCCTGGGAGGGCTTGCTGGTGAGCCTAACCGACCCGTTTCTTGGAGAATCCTTAGGAAAGAAGGGATGAGGAAGAATTTTAAAAACCTTCTTTTGCATAAATTTTCAAACACAAAGTAAAGAGGATTATATAATGGGAATGCAGCTTCATAAACCCATCACCCATTTTCAAGAATTATCAGTATTCTGTCATCCTTGTTCTGTATACACACACACACCCTTTAAGTTTATTCATTTCTTTTAGTTTAGGTGTTTTGGGGGGCGTGGGGATTTCAAAGCAAGTTTCAGACATTATATCATTTCTCCTTAAATGCAGCAGTATTTATCTTCAACAGACAAAAATGTGTTGTTTTTTAAACATAGCATCATTATTATTATCTCACCCAACAAATGTAGCCAGAATTTCTTCACAGAACTTAATAGCCAGGCCATACTCAATTTCCTCCAACTGTGTTAAAATGTCTCTCTTTATACCTGGTTGATGGAGTTCAAGTCCAAACAAGGTCCATATGGTGCCACTGGTCAACATATCATTTAGTCTGGAACAGTCCCCCCTGCTCCTTTTTTTGTTGAAGAAACTAAGTTGTTTACCCTGTAGAATTTTCCAGTCTGGAGTTAGTTGATTGTATTCATTTAAGACATTTCCCTTATTACCTGTATTTCCTTGCAAACACATAATTAAATTTAGAGAGCTGATTATATTTATTCAATTTCTTATTGCAATACTATTTTATAAGGGGTTGCTATGTACCTTCCTAATGCATCACAACAAGAAGCACGTAAATTGTCCCATTTTTAATGATGTCAGGACTGAGCAGTGGTTCCAGGTGCTGTCAGCTTGATCCCTCCACTCTAATGTTCCCCGTCAACCTTGCAACAAATAGCATTAGTAACCACTGATGATAATTACTTCATTAGGAGTTCTAATTTAATTCGAATTTTTTTAAATTCATTTTAGAGAGCAAAGAGAAAGAGAGAGAGAGAGAGAGAGAGGAGATGGGAGGAACAAGAAGCATCAACTCCCATATGTGCCTTGACCAGGCAAGGCCAAGAATTTGAACTGGAGATCTCAGTGTTCCAGGTCGACGCTTTATCCACTGTGCCACCACAGGTCAGGATCATTAGAAATTCTAATTCCATCATTCCAAGGCAAATGATTCATCTTCTTTTATTTGTTGTTGTTGTTGTCATTGTTGTTGTTTAAATGAGAGGAGGGGAGATGGAGAGACAGACATCTGCTTGCACCCTGACTGGGATCAATTCGTGCTGTCTGGGCTGATGCTTAAATCAACCGAGCTATCCTTAGTGCCTTAGGCTGACACTTAAACCAATCAAGCCACTGGCTGCGAGAAGGGGAGGGAAAGAGGAAGGGGAGAGGGAGGAGGAGAGAAGCAGATGGTCACTTCTCATGTGTGCCCTGACCAACAATCAAACTCAGGATATCCACATGCAGGGCTGATGCTCTATCCACTGAGCCAATCAGCCAGGGCCACAGATGAGTCTTAAGGCATCTTTCTTAGACCTTGAATTTTCAAAAGAAATGAGCCTCTCCTCAGAAAAGGAAAGATGATTCCAGTGGCACCAGCACAGGTTCTCCAAGCAAGGGTCTATGGGGTTTAACTCAGCAAGTCCAAGCTAGGTTGGGATGTACTTCAGTCATTCTTTCATTTTTTTATTCATTCTTCATTCTGTAATACTTACTGAGTCCCTTTTGTGTGTCAGGCTCTCTAAATCCTATAGTTGAACATTTATGAACAAAATAAAGAAATTTTTCTCTCAAGAAGCTTAATTCTAGAGAATAAAACATAATTTTTTTAAATAAGTGATATATGTAATAGGTTAGATATTGACAAGCAAGATGTGGGGGGAAAAAGAGCAAGAAGATGAATTTGGGGCTATAGGAAATGAAGCCATTTCTCTGTTAAATGGGAGGTCATGGAAGTCTTCATGTAAAAAAGCCCTGTTTCAGTAAGACCCGAGGGCAGCAAGGGAGCTCAGAGCCAAGGGCCTATTTTTCAGCAAAAAAGAAGAGGCTGGAGTCTTGGATCAGGGGTTTCTTGGCCTGTTTGAATATCACAGAGGAAGCCAATGTGGCCAAAGCCAAGACAGAGAGAGACAGTAAGAGGTAAGGTCATGGAGAGAATGAGAGACCATATAGGCTGTTGTCCAAACTCTGGCTTTTACTCTGCGTGATATGGGAAGCTTGGGAAGTTCTGAGTGATTACATTTTAAAATATCACTCTCATTGCACTGCTGAGCAAAGTCTATTGGGAGGCAAGAGAAGCAGCAGAGAGAACTGTGGGCCTATTGCAACAATCCAAAAGAGAAACAATCCATAAAAGGAAAAATAAACCAGACTTCATCAAAACTAATATCATTGCCCTGGCCGGTTGGCTCAGTGGTAGAGCGTCGGCCTGGCGTGTAAGGGGTCCCAGGTTCGATTCCCGACCAGGGCACACAGGAGAAGCGCCCATCTGCTTCTCCACCCCTCCCCCTCTCCTTCCTCTCTGTCTCTCTCTTCCCCTCCCGCAGCGAGGCTCCATTGGAGCAAAGATGGCCCGGGCGCTGGGGATGGCTCCTTGGCCTCTGCCCCAGGCGCTAGAGTGGCTCTGGTCACAACAGAGCGACGCCCCTTGGTGGGCAGAGCGTCGCCCCCTGGTGGGCGTGCCAGGTGGATCCCGGTCGGGCGCATGCAGGAGTCTGTCTGACTGTCTCTCCCCATTTCCAGCTTCGGAGAAATACAAAAAATAAAAAAAGAAAAAAAAAACAAAAAGAAAACTAATATCATTTACTGTCTTTACTGTCATCAGTCCTTTTAAGGGTATGAGAAGACAAGCCACAGACTAGGAGACTATATTTGCAGATCACATATCCAATAAAGGAATAATATCTCTAAAGTACTCTCAAACTCATCAGCGAAAAAACTCAACAATCCCAGTAAAAAAATAAATTAAAAAAAAACTAAACAATCCCAATTAGAAAATGACAAAAAAATAAACAATCAACAACAATAAAAAAAAACATGAAGATGTTTTACTGAAGAGGACAACAGATGGCAAATAAGCACAGGAAAAAATATTAGTCATTAGGAAACACTAATGAAAACCACAATGAGATATTGCTATACACCTATCAGAATAGCTATGAAATTCAGGTTAAGAACTAGCATGCTCCTCCAAACAATTTTTTCTTAGCATCTGTGCAAGTCTCCACGGAAGACACAGTAGATAATACCTCTTACTCTCCATAGGAGAGCATATAAGTTAACAGTGGAGAAAACACTTCATAAACTATACCTGATATACAAGTATGAGGTGCAATTGTTACCCTCAGGAGCTGCAAATATAAACAGTTTTCAACTAGAATGGACCTTCAAGTTCTCTAATCCAATTTAAGATTCAAGTACCAATTCCAACATGGGTGAGAAGTGGGTTGGGGCGGGGGGGGGGGGGTCCCTACACAAAGTAATTCTCAGAAACCAGCTCAGTGTCCTATAATTCAACTCAATTTTAACACTGTCTACCCAGAGATAGCATCGGATTACACAGGTTAAGCAGTCAATCCTACAAGGCTGCCCCCACCCCACACATACACATGTGCATGCATGCACACACACACACAAATTCAGATGCCAGTCACAAGTCCAGCTTGTCACCTGTGCTTTGGACTGTCCTGCTGTATAGACTGGAGGTTCCAACAACCCCTGCCTTCGAGTTGATTAATCTGTTCACACAAAGTGGCTCCTGGAACTCAGAGAAACATTTTACTTACCAGACTATAGGTTTCTTATAAAAGGATATAACCCAGAAACAGACAGACAGGAGAGATGCACAGGGCAGTGAGTGAAAAAGCATGAAGCCTTCCGTGCTCCTTGAGCATACCACTCTCCCTGAATCTCCCCGTGGTCACCAACCTGGGAACTCCGTGAAACCCGTCCTTCAGTGATTTTATGGAGGCTTCATTACATAGGCATGACTGATTAAATCATTAATCATTCATGATTGATTCAACCTCCAGGTTGGCTCCACTGACAACCAACCCCACCCACAGGTACTTTCCAAAACTCACATCATTAATGTAACAAAAGATACCTGTATCCCTCTCATTACTTGG
The DNA here is from genome assembly GCF_036850995.1 of Saccopteryx leptura. Lineage (NCBI taxonomy): Eukaryota > Metazoa > Chordata > Mammalia > Chiroptera > Emballonuridae > Saccopteryx > Saccopteryx leptura. The sequence continues at coordinate 177,669,168 of NC_089506.1, read as the reverse complement.
GAAATTCCTAGAGTTTTAGATGCTCTCTGTCAGAAAGGGGTTGAAAACCAAACGTATATTTCTTTATGTATCACACGACTACCTTTAATCTCTACAGCACTACCTTCAGGAGGCCTCCCAATCTATGTTTTAGTCTCTCCAATGTAGGAAGCTTGCTTCCCCTCAAAGCGGCTTGGACATCTATTCATGGAAAACTCAGTAAAATTTTAATTTAGAAAAGATAATCAATATCTCTGGGGCCTTCCCCCATTCATCACAGTTAAACTTTTTAGAGTCAAAGTCAATCAAGAATAAGCTTGCCTGACCAGGCAGTGGCGCAGTGGATAGAGCGTCGGGCTGGGATGCGGAAGGATCCAGGTTCGAGACCCCAAGGTCGCCAGCTTGAGCACGGGCTCATCTGGTTTGAACAAAGAGCTTACCGGCTTGGGCCCAAGGTCGCTGGCTCCAGCAAGGGGTTACTCGGTCTGCTGAAGGCCCACGGTCAAGGCACATATGAGAAAGCAATCAATGAACAACTAAGAAGTCGCAACACGCAACGAGAAACTAATGATTGATGCATCTCATCTCTCTCCATTCCTGTCTGTCTGTCCCTGTCTATCTCTGCCTCTGTAAAAAAAATAAATAAATAATAATTTAAAGAATAAGCTTAATTTTTTTTTTTAAAAAAAAAAAGAATGATTGTTTTTTATATAAAAAAATAATAATCCCCCCAAACTCCAAGCTTAAAACAACAGAGGCTGCTGCTTGCACTTGCCCACTGTGGGCTGCCTAAGAGTTCTTCTCATCATCCTCATTTTTGGATCCAGGTTGACAAAGCCACCACTACCTGTGAAATTGTCAGTCATCACTGCAGAGAGAAAGAATTCTGGAGAATCTCACACTGACAACAAATGTTCTGGCCCAAAAGGAATAGACGTCACCCACACCCAAAATTATTGACCCCAAAACCATGAGGCTATGCATTCACAGAACTGGAGCTGGAACTCAGGATCTCTTAGATCATAATTCAGAACCTTTCCTACCATGCATGGTAGGAGTTTTACACCAGGACAGCACAGTTCGGATTATAAGGCATTTTCTTTAGTTTTGTTTCTTTTTTCATAAATAGATTCAGGAGGGAGGGTGTGGAAGCCCATAAAACACTTGCCTTAAACTGCAAAGCAACTGCAAAATAACTTCACTGCCCTTTGAATTATTTGACCTCGTAAAAATTAGATGTCTGGAAGGCTTTTATATTCTGAATACAGGGAATACAATGGAAACAATCTTTCCAAGACTTCCAGAAACAGGCAGAAAAACTCTTGACTCCCATTTTGTTATTTCGATTATCTTGTTGACACTTCAGGTCTTTGAGTAATAGCTGTGGCAACAGCTAGAGTTAAACCAAGAGAAAAGCATATGTAATAGTGCGGCAGCCCCTGCAGAGCCACATGCTACATTACAGTGAATGCTTCAGCTCAATCCTATCTGCTCATAGGTCTGTGCAAAGTCATAAGTGGTCCTGAAGCATTTACTCCAAATAGATTTTGCTCTTGTTACTTTAAAAGATAACTTGGCTGCCAAATATTTGCTCCACAGTGAAAAAGAACTCATACATGAGAGGAAGGTTTATGCATTAAGATACGCTTGCTTATTTTGCCCCTGCAGACACAATGCACATCTAATGAATTAGAGGCAGTCTTCCACTCTTCTCCTGATTGCGGGAAAATGAGTATGTCTTTCCTCACCTTTAATCCATTCTTTTCATAATTACATATTTTTCATAGAATAGTATTCCCTGGCTCAAATCTTAAATGGCTCCCCAATATGAACAGAATAAAATGTGAAATTTTCAACCAAACATACAAAGCCCTGCAGGGCTAAAGCCCCTATTGAGTTTTCCTGACTACAGAACAACACTCACCTTCTAGCCTCCACTCAAGTAGGACAAGGTTCCCTCCCTCCAACAAAGTCATTTCTTTCAAAAGTACAAATTTTCAAATTACACTTTCATTCAACTAAAATTCCACATTCTACAAGAAGCCTTTCTTGATAGCCCAGTGAGAACAGACCCCACATTTTCATAGCATGTAAGTTGTTCCTCCACAACAACTCCATATTCTGTCTTTGGGCCAGTCTGTTAAGGAATGTGTCTGATTTCCCCACAACACAGGGTACAAACCCTTGGAAAGCAGAGGCCATGATTCTTTATATCTGATTCTCCTAAGGTCCTTGAACTTTGTATGAGCTCCACAACCTGCTCTTCTACCCCTTTCCCCAAAAAACTTTAATAAATAAATTGCCAAAGTACTAGGTCTTTTTTCTCCTAAGCTAAAAAATGTCCTGACTATTGTCTCTTTTGTTTTCCCCATGCCAACACAGAAATGCTGTCTTTACCTTAATCCAGACCTGTCACCAGACCCACGTATCTGAACCAAAGTGAGAGCCCTGCTCGTCCTCATCCTGTGTCACTGATGCAATTCCCTTCATCTCCATCTAAAATATTCTTCCCACTGCCTAAAATTTAACCATAAAGATTTGGTAATTTGAATATTTAACCTTCAAAGATTTTTATTAAAATACAAATAATCTCATGAGAACTAATAAGGTAAACCATTGTCAGCCACTATTTTAGCAAGGACTAGTGGAAAACAGGCTGAGAATTGGGCCATTTTCCAATAGGATGGGAGATGTGAAGATAGGACAAAAAAAGGAATGGTATTTGGCAGGGAGGGAGATATTTGAGGGGGGGGTGAGAAAGTACCAAAAGTAAATATTCAACTCCCTTACATATTTGAAACAGACTAGATCTTCCCAAGATGGTGTCCCTGAGTGAACTCATGTATTAAGATCATAAGACATATATATCCATTGCATATTAATAATGTTAACAAACTGAGTTGAGACTCACAAAGTTCAAATAACTAAGGTAATCAAACTTTAACTATAAAAGAACCCAGAGATTGGAGTGAAATCCACAACTATATAAGATACTTTCCTACCTGGGACTTAGCTGCAATATATATAAGTGGTAGAAAAGGGAAGCAAGCCTGATAACCAAGTGATTCCTGGTGCCTAGGAATAACCTGAACTGAGCCACATCTTTCCCTAAACCCACTGGTAGGATTTTGGAAATCTCCATGAACCTAACAACTTTGACATCAATTCATAGAAGTAAATGAGATTAGCAGGCTCTGACCAAAGTCTCAGTGTCTCTTCCAAAAGAGGGGGGGGTATATCCACAATTTAGGAGGGGAATGGAGGTACTTGAAAATATTATACTATGTTTATAATGCCTCTTTCTCTATAAATCATACTTCCCTGCTGCTTAAAGAATTATTGAAGTGATGTCAGAGAAATGGCATCATGAGGGACACTCCCAATCTCTCCCCTTGAAATTTTAATATATTCAACAACTAAACACAGAATAAAAATCTCAGGAGGATCTGAAATATACACACACCAGACAAAGGTATGGCTGGGTGAAAAGGTGACTGAATATATATATAATCCACCCTGAAGGAAATAAGGTGGAGAACGGGGTATTCCACTTTCCTCACTGATCTGAGGAAGGGGTGCTTTTGTTGGAAGCCTAACAAGGTGGAAAGTCTGAGTTAGAGGGGAAGGAGCTGAGTGAGGGTAGGTGCTCAAACCAGGAAAAGATTATATTTTTATACCTTTTTTTTCATTTTGGTCATTTTATCTTCTTTCCTTTTTCTTTTTTCCTTTTCCTTTTGAACTTCATTATCCATAGTTGTTACATTTTTCATTCTTATTTTTTGTGAGGGTTTCATTTCAGAAAACTTTTGTTGTTGATGATATTGTTTTTGTTCCTTTTTTTCTCTTTTATCTCTTCTCATTTCTTCTCCTTTCTTTTTCTTCTTTTTTTCTTTTTCCTTTTTTCTTTTTCTCTTAATCATCATTTATCATCAAATTATTATATTTTGGACTCATATTTTTTGTAGTGTCATTTTGCTTGGTTTTTACCTCATTTTTTTCTCTCTTTTGTCATTTTTCCTCAGTTCTTACTCCTTGTTCTCTGTAGTTTTTGTTCCACTTATCATTATAGAATGTTCATTTTTTCAATTTTTATTTAATTTTTAATTATCTCTTATTAGTGTTATTAACAATACCACTCTCAAATGCCATTAAGGAAAAAGAAATCAAATATCATGGATATAAAACACAGAGATGTAGCTCAGATAGATGAAAATTCTCTAGAAAAAATTTCAATTGCTTGGAAACCTTGGAGATAAATGACAGAGAATTAAAAATTGAAGTCCTAAAAATACTTAGGGAAATACAAGGAAGCATGGAATGGCAATTTAGAGAGCTCAAAAAACAATTTAATGAACAAAAAGAATACTTCACCAAGAAAATTGAAACTATGAAAAGGAACCAAACAGAGATGAAAAACTCAATACATAAACTGAAAAACAAGGTAACAAGCTTAGCTAATAGAACAGGCCAGATGGAGGAGAGAATTAGTGACATAGAAGACAGGCAACTAGAGATACTACAGAGAGAAGAGGAGAGAGATTCATGAATTTTTAAAAAATGAGAAAGCCCTACAGGAATTGTCAGACTCCATTAGAAAGAGCAACATAAGAATAATGGGTATATCAGAAGGAGAAGAGAGAGATAAAGAAATGAAGAACATATTCAAACAAATGATTGATGAGAACTTCCCAAGCCTGTGGAAAGAATTAGAGCCTTGAATCTAAGAAGCAAACAGAACACTGAGTTATCTTAATCCAAACAGACCTACTCCAAGACACATTGTAATGAAATTATCACAAATCAATGACAAAGAAAAAATCCTCAAGGCAGCCAGGGAAAAGAAGAATGCAACAGATAAAGGAAGGCCTATTAGGCTATCATCAGATTTCTCTGCAGAAACTCTACAAGCCAGAAGAGAGTGGACCCCAATATTTAAAGAATTGAAAGAGAGGAATTTTCAGCCAAGAATACTGTACCCATCAAAGCTATCCTTCAAATATGAAAGGGAAATAAAAGTATTCACAGATATAGAGATGAGGGAATTTATCACCAGAAAACCTGCACTTCAGGAATACAAAAGGGGGTTATCTGATCAGACACACACCAAAAAATCACAAGTAAAAGCTCCAACAGGATCACAATAAAACCAAGAATAATTAGTGACAACAAAAACAAAAAAGGGGAGAGGACAAAGATTAGCAGTAGCAAAGGAGGATGGAGTGCAGAAGCACTCATGAGATAATGGACTACAATGAATATGATATATATTTTTTAAATTACCTAATGGTAACCACCCCTGAAAAGACCACTATTGAAACACATGGCTTAAAAAAAGAAGAAACAGAGGAAAGAAGTATGAAATACAACCAAACAAAAACAAATGACAGAAAAACAAAAGAGAAGAACCAAAATAACAGAGATATCAGAAAGCAATATATAAAATGGCAATAGGAAATCCTCAAGTGTCAATAATTACATTAAATGTAAATGGATTGAACTCACCAATAAAAAGACACAGAGTAGCAGAGTAGATCAATAAAGAAAATCCAACTGTATGCTGCCTTCAAGAAACATATCTAAGCTACAAGAATAAAGACAGATTCAAAGTGAAAGGTTAAAAAACAATTCTCTGAGCAAATATATAATATCCAAAGAAAAGCAGATGTAGCCATACTCATATCTAACAATGCTGACTACAACACAGCAGAGGTAATCAGAGACAAAGATGGTCATTTCATAATAATAAAGAGGACATTGAATCAAGAAAACATAACACTTCTTAATATATCTATATATGCACCAAACCAAGGAGCACCAAAGTATATAAGACATCTGCTAACTGATCTAAAAACAAAAACTGACAAAAATACAATCATACTTGAGACTTCAATACACTGCTGATGGCTCTAGATCATTCATCCAAACAGAAAATCAATATAGAAATATTGGCCTTAAGTGAAACACTCAAACAATTGGACATAATATACATCTATGGGAAATTTCATCCCAAAACATCAGAGGATGCATTTTTTTCCAGTGTACATGAACATTCTCAATAATTGACCATATATTGTGCTACAAAAATAACATCAACAAATTCAGAAAGATTGAAATTATACCAAGCATATTCTCTGACCATGAAGCTTTGAAATTATAATTCAACTGCAAAAAAGAAATGAACAAACCCACAAAAATGTGGAAATTAAACAACATACTTCTAAAAAATGAGTGGGTCAAAGAAAAAATAAAATCAGAGATCAAAAGAAATATACAGACAAATGAAAATAACAACATGACATATCAGAATCTCTGGGATGCAGCAAAAGCAGTAATAGGAGGGAAGTTCATATCACTACAGGCTTATATGAACAAACAAGAGAAAGCCCAAGGAAACAATTTAACATCACATCTTAAGAAACTAGAAAAAGAAGAACAAAGGCTACCCAAAACCAGCAGGAGAAAGGAAATAATAAAATTCAGAGCAGAAATAAATGAAATAGAGAACAAAAGAGCTATAGAAAAAAAATCAACAAAACAAGGCGCTGATTCTTTGAAAAGATCAACAAAATTGACAAACCCTTGGCAAGACTCACTAAGGAAAAAAGAGAAAGGACTCATATAAACAAAATCCAAAATGAAAGAGGAGAAATTACCATAGATATACAAAGAATTATCATAGAATACTATGAAAAACTATATGACACCAAATTTAACAGTCTAGAAGAAAAGGATAAATGCCTAGAACAATATAGTCTTCCTAGACTGAGATATTAAGAAGTAGCTAGCCTAAACAGACCCATAAGTAGGGGAGAAACAGAAACAACTATCAAAAACCTCCCAAAAAATAAAAGTCCAAGGTCAGACGGCTTATACTAGTGAAGTCTATCAAATATGCAAAGAAGATTTGGTTCCTATTCTACTTAAAGTTTTCCCAAAAATTGAAGAAGAAGCAATACTTCCAAACACATTTTATGAGCCCAACATAACCATCATACCAAAATCTGTCAAGGACAATACAAAAAAAGAAAACTACAGACCAATATCTCTAATGAATATAGATGCTAAAATACTAAACAAAATACTAGCAAATTGAATACAACAACACATTAAAAAAATAATATATCATGAACAAGTAGGATTCATCCCTGAATTACAAGGATGGTTCAACATATGTAAAACAATTAACATAATACACCATATCAACAAAACAAAAACCACATAATCCTATCAATAGATGCAGAAAAGGCATTTGATAAAATGCAACATAACTTTATGTTTAAAACACTCAACAAAATGGATATAGAAGGAAAATATCTCAACATAATAAAGGCCATTTATCACAAACCATCAGCTAACATCATATTAAATGGCAATAAACTGAAAACTTTTCCTCTAAAATCAAGAATATGACAAGGCTGCCCACTCTCTCCACTTCTATTCAATGTAGTGCTGGAAGTTCTAGCCAGAGCAATCAGACAAGAGAAAGAAATAAAAGGCATTCATAATGGGAAAGAAGAAGTAAAGGTTTCACTTTTTGCAGACGATATGATCCTATACATAGAAAACTCCAAAGACTCCACAGAAGTACTATTAGAAACAATAAACCAATACAGTAAGGTCGCAGGATACAAAATTAATATACATAAGTCTATTGCTTTCTTATATGCCAACAATGAAACATCAGAAAATGAACTAAAAAAAAATAATCCCTTTTACAGTCACAACAAAAAAATAAAATATCTAGGAATAAACATAACAAAGAACGTAAAGCACTTACATAATGAAAACTACAAAGCATTGTTAAAGGATATTGAAAAAGACACAATGAAATGGAAAAATATTCCTTCTTCTTAGATAGGAGGAATAAATATAGTTAAAATGACCATATTACCCAAAGCAATATACAAATTTAATGCAATTCCCATCAAAATTCCAATGTCATTTTTTAAAGAAATGGAACATAAAACCATCAGGTTTATATGGAACCATAAAAAAACCCAAATTGCCAAAGTAATCCTAAAGAAAAAGAATAAAGCTGGGGGCATTACAATACCTGACTTCAAATTATACTATACAGCCACGCTAATCAAAACAGCATGGTATTGGCAGAAAAACAGACACTCAGACCAATGGAACAGAATAGAGATCCCAGAAATAAAACCACATATATATGGTCAAATCATCTTTGATAAAGGAGCCAAAAACACACAATGGAGAAAAGAAAGCCTCTTCAGTAAATCGTGCTGGGAAAACTGGAAAGCCACATGCAAAAGAATGAAACTCAACTACAGTTTGTCTCCTTGAACTAAAATTAATTCAAAATTGATCAAAGACCTAAATATACTGATATAAGACCTGAAACAATAAATTACATAGAAGAAAACATAGGTACTAAACTCATGGACTTTGGCCATAAAGAACATTTTATGAATTTGACTCTAAAGGCAAGGGGAGTAAAGGCAAAGACAAATAAATAAGACTACTTCAGACTAAGAAGCTTTTGCACCGCAAAAGAAACTGACAACAAAACAAACAGATAGCCAACTAAATGGGAGATGATATTTTCAAACAACAGCACAGATAAGGGCCTAATATCCAAAATATACAAAGAACTCACAAAACTCAACAACAAACAAGCAAACAATCCAATAAAAAAAAATGGAAAAAGGACATGAACAGACACTTCCCCCAGGAAGAAATACAAATGGCCAACAGATATATGAAAAGATGCTCATCTTCACTAGCTATTAGAAAAAAGCAAATCAAAACTACAATGAGATACCACCTCACATTTTTAGATTAGCTTGTATCAACAAAACAGGTAATAACAAGTGTTGGAGAGGCTGTGGGAAAAAAGAAACCCTCATTCACTGTTGGTGGGAATGTAAAGTAGTACAGTCATTATAGAAGAAAGTATGGTGGTTCATCAAAAAACTTAAGACTAGAACTACCATATGACCCAGCAATCCCTCTACTGTGAATATACCCCCAAAACTCAAAAACATTGGTACGTAAAGACACATGCAGCCCCATGTTCATCGCAGCATTGTTTAAAGTGGCCAAGACATGAAAACAACCAAAAAGCCCTTCAATAGATGACTGGATAAAGAAGATGTGGCACATATACACTATGGAATACTACTCAGCCATAAGAAATGATGACATCAGATCATTTACAACAACATGGATGGACCTTGAAAACATTATACTGAATGAAATAAGTAAATCAGAAAAAACTAAGAACTGTATGATTCCATACATAAGTGGGACACAATATTGAGACTCATGGACACGGACAAGAATGCGGTGGTTACCAGGGAGAGGGGAAGTGAGGAGAGGGAGAGGATGGGGGGCAGGGGCATAAAGAAAACCAAATAAATGGTGACAGAAGACAATTTGACTTTGGGTGATGGGTATATAACATAATCAAATGTCAAAATGATCTGGAGATGTTTTCTCTAAATCATCTACTCTGTGTACTCTAGTTGATAAATGTCACCCTGTTAAAATTAATTGTTTAAATAAAATTATAAAAAACAGAAAAAAGAATTATTGAGAAACCTTCTCCTAAATGTGACAACTGCAGTCACTGAAGATGAGATATTACTATGAGCCCAGTGTCTTCCCTAAGGAAAGCAATGAAATGGTCAATCTCGAACTCCTTTTGCTGGTATATTTACTAGTTGACTCTACAAGAGTTCAGCTATAGGCCATAAGCAAATCCCTTCTATTAGTCACTTTCAGCTCTTAACAGGAGGTTTTAGAGGCTCAAAACTGTTGGAAATTGCTACCTGACACAGAGCTGGGAGCAGTGCAGCTAGCATACGGGTAGTTTTTGAAGCTACTTTTAACTATGTGTCAAACCTTTTGAATGGTTCTCTCTCTCTCTCTCTCTCTCTCTCTCTCTCTCTCTCTCTCTTTCTCTCATATCCTGAAATTTCTATCTCATTAAAATGTGAAAAAGAATTCAAGTTCTATCTTCCTCCAGAGAGAAGAGGCAACCACAAGTTTTACTAACCTGAAGTTAGAGTTTGTACAAGCAGCCAAGTTATATCTTACTGCTGCAGCCTGACAAGACTGGATACCTGATTTAAAACTTGATAAAAATCATTGCCAAATAACACTTACAAGAACACATTGCATGAGATGATGTGCTAAGTCGAAGATAATGAATTATGTGGTTATAGCTACAGGCCTCCGGGGGCCTACAGTCTAGGGCAAGCATGTGAGTATATAGGAAAGGCAAAATAAGGATGGCAGGTAAATAGTCCAAGTAACTGCTTTGCCTTTGTGGATTCTTCCATTTCCTGTCATTCATCTGTCCCCCCAAAGCATATCCCAACCCTGGTGACCAAGGTAAAGCCTGAAAGAACAGTCCAGTAGCTATTGAGATGCTCAAGGTTAGGAAGAACTTTGATGTTTGTGAAATCCAATCCCCGCAGTACCCTTGAATTGCCTCTCCTCTGGCTCTGCCAAATAGTTACTTGATGATGTTCCAACAGTTTCAGGGACTGGGAATCTAACACTTTCTTACACACATATAATCAAGCTTTACATATTTGGGCAAGTATAACAGGAAAGTATTCCTTGTAAGGACAAATCAGCTTCCACAAAGCCTGTTGTTTCTAGTTTTGTCCCTGGAACCACAGAGAATAAATCTAAGTTTCTCTTCCACAAATCACTCCTTCTAATACTTGAAGACTGTTCTCAACCCTTCAAGTCTTTTCCTAGGCCACCCAGCCCTATTCCTGCAAACATCCAGGTTTTACTTTTCCATTGCCATCCAATTTTCTCCTGAATGTGTCCTAGTTGCTTTGTATTTGCGTTAATATACAGTCCCCAAAACGGAACACAGTATCCCAACTAAGGGCTAGCCCAGGCAAAGTAGAGTGGGGTTCTTACTTTCCCCATCATAAGTGCTTCTTCTCAGCCTGGATGCAGCCCCTTTGAAGTAGCTAAGTCAAAATTCAAAACCTTTACCAAGTAATGATATCCTTCTCCTATCCCTCACCTGAAGACCATCATTACGCCTACCACACAGACATAAAAGCTTAAAATATGGGTGAAGTTTTCTGTTATGCACATTCCTTTTAAAAAGCTGAAAATTATTTGATTTGCTCAAGATTCCTCAAAAAAGCTCAGGTCAAAACCATTTTCTCTGAACACAATGGAAGTTGGTGAGCTAATTACATATACCTTTAAATCCCATGAAGGGATAACTAATAAGCTAAGCCATTAAATGCCAAGTGGTATCCTGCTGAATTAATAATAAAATGTAGGGTAAAGAGTGCAAATCTGCCATTAGAACCACCTAAGTTCGAATCTCAGTTGCATTAGTAAAGAGCTGCTGGACAGGACATCTTATTCTAAACCTCACTTTTCACCCTTAGGAATGGGGATAACACTCCCATCCCATCTTGCCATGTCCCTCCATAAAGTGCTTGACACCATGCCTGGTCTACAGCAGACAGGCCATAAATACTGTGTCTGCCCTCACAGCACAGACTGTTACAGCTTCCATCTCCTTTCCCTCAGTAGACAAATCACTAGCTTAGAGCAATGGGCTGCCTGTCTTCATATCTCTCACATCCTCATCAGCTAGCATGCATAGACATGTGCATGCTTCTTGAATACAGACATGAGCATCTGGCTTCAAATTCAGTCATACATCATAAAGAAATAATCACATTTCTCTTCTGGCCTCTCAGTTGCACAAGGGATAGTTGACAATTCCCAAGGAGTGGCTAAGATGATCTATTATAAAAACAACAGACTCTCCTCAAGTCTCAGACAGTCATGTTCAAAAGAACTCTAAGTGTCATCTATTTAGGAAACAGATTGATATTGACATGTCTAATATTTTTAATGTTGACCTGATTTTTTTTTTTTTTTTTTTGTATTTTTCCAAAGCCTGAAACGGGGAGGCAGTAAAACAGACTCCCGCATGCGCCCAACCGGGATCCACCCGGAATGCTCACCAGGGGGTGATGCTCTGCCCATCTGGGGCGTGGCTTTGTTGCGACCAGAGCCACTCTAGCGCCTGAGGCAGAGGCCACAGAGCCATCCCCAGCGCCTGGGCCATCTTTGCTCCAATGGAGCCTCGGCTGCGGGAGGGGAAGAGAGAGACAGAGAGGAAGGAGAGGGGGAGGGGTGGAGAAGCAGATGGGCGCTTCTGTGTGCCCGGGCCGGGAATCGAACCCAAGACTCCTGCACGCCAGGCCAACGCTCTAACACTGAGCCAACTGGCCAGGGCCTGTTGACCTGATTTTAAGCTCTGTTTCTCTTCTATTGTAACGGTGTTCCAAGACATAGCTAACACAGGAGAGGCGAGAGGAGGCCCGGGGGGGGGGGGGCATGGCGACACCTGATCCACCTGCTCTCTGACCAGTGGCTCAGCCCCCTAAAGGACAGTTTTGTTAGTCTCCAGCATCTACCCTGAGCCATAAAATTACAGGAGCTCACGCCCCCACTGCTGCAGCCAGGCTCAGCTAATTGTTACTGTTACAGCTTAAGCAATTTGAGTGGGAGAAGATAAGAATTCTGAAAGAGATTATTTACTGGAAAGTATGCCAAATATCTCATTAATCTGCTTTTCATTTGGCAAACTTTCCTTTCATTAAAAATGCCATGCTGTGCGGTTTATGACAAAGCAAAGTGCCTCTGAGAAAGCAAAGCAGCCAAGTGGGAAGAACTTGGGTCACACGCGTTAGAACAGAGTGTGGTTTGCAGGTGTGGTACGGACTTACTCCACGACTGTGGGCAGTTTTCCTTAGCCTGTTCGAATCCCAACGTTCTCCTCCGTGAAGAGAGGACAATTGTCCTGCTGTGGTTTATGAAGAGTGGAGATCGACCCTAGGACCCTGGGCACATGTCTGTTTGTTTGTATGTTTATATTTTATGGCTCAGAGGGACATCTTCAAAATGAAGATCATAACTGTACTAACTTCACAGAGTTGGTGACGAGGACTTAAATGAGTGAATATTTGCATACTGAGTAGAACAGTGTCTGGCACAGAGTAAGTGCCTTGCAAGTGTTTGTTATTGTCATTAGCAGCAAGGATTAAAGGACACACATAAAGGGTGCCCTGCACCCAATACCTAGGATGTGCTCCATAAATGTAGGAAAAAACATGTCCCCATTCCCCCCAACTAGAAACTTTGCTCTGGGCTTTAAAAAAAAACTCCTGAATAAAGTAGAGCAAATCTGTTTACAAAACAAAAAACAAAACCCTAGACCAAGGAAGGTGGAGGAACAGAGACAGAAAGAGAAATGGAGAATGTTTCAAGTGGTACAGCCCACAGAAAAGGAAAATGGCAGGTTTTCTGGCACCCAGATTACTCAGCTTCTTTGTTTGCTTCCCCACGCCATGCTCCCTTTTAAAGACTACCTGGTTGAGGAACACCTTCCTACAGAGTTCAAACTGTAGGTGGCATCTGATCCTCCGTGAGGTTTTATAATAAAGAGGGAGTCAAGAGAAGATGTGGGCTCAGGATGGTTTGAGGAGATGCTGATATGTCGGGAGAGGAGGCTTCCTGAGAGCACTCCTAGGAGTCCCAGTCCCGAGCAGGGCTGAGCCACTCCCTCTGGACAGTCACACGGGCAGTGCACCTTGTTACCCACCTGCTGCCCACACAGCCACATCCAGCTTTACCTCTAAACACCGCTTTCAGATCCCAGTTGAAATCTGCTTTGTTTTGTACGAACCACATCACCGAGTTCCAGAGTCCTTATTTCTCATACTGGGAATGAGAGCCCTCTCAAGCCGAACCGGTGTCCCTCACCACCAGGGGGAAGCAGGATGTTCCTCTTCTGAGTGGAAATCAAAACTCTGCTTCCACGGTGTCCCCGCCTCGTCCTCTTCAGTCAGACAGGTAGATCTGACCTAAGGAGGCTTGCCTTTCAAAACAGCTTTCACTTCATGAGCTAAGGATTTTTAAAAATTCAGTTAACCAAAGAAATAAGTCAAGAACACAAGAAAGAACAAAAAATAGAAGGGAAAAAAATCAGCCCCGTGTTGAACACAAAATATTAATATTTTGGGTGCCCTAAGCTTGAGTCTAGGTTGTATATGATGCTGGAATTCTGGGCCCCTCTGGCAGTTCATAGGTATTAGTTTGTCAAATATTTATAAGTATTTTCATGAGGAACCAAGGGAGGACAAGGACATGGTCCAAATGCAGTGTTTAATATTTGTAGCTTTGTCCATGGTTTATGATGTACCCTTGTGGGCTCACATCTCAGTCCTAAAAAGAGAGAGCTATACATCTACAAAGAAAGAGAAAATGTACTAACTGCCCCACCCCGCTCTGAGATCCATGAGCATTCTCCCAAAAGGGGGAAGATGGCACCATCGCTCTTCTGCCTGGCTCACATCAAGAGCTCCAGAAAGGAATCAGAGGCAGAAGCAAGACTGGTACCAAGAGAGGCTGCCCACTGAGAGCAAAGTCTGTGACCCCTCTGAAGGCTAGCAGCTGCCCACAGGGAGCAGGGGAGGAACCCACAGGTGGTGGACAGAACTGGACAGCACTCACACAAACCCAGCTGGGGGCTGGGGACGACACAAGGCTTTGTAACAGCCAAAGGGATAAAAGTCTAAAACTGTAGGTTATTACCATTTATGTGACCCCTTTTTAAACTTCAGGCAAGTGTGGCCTGAGGAAATGAGCTGACATTGGTAATTTCCCTGCCTTCTGTCCCTTTTGTACAATCTAATCTGCACACAGTGTTATAATGAGGATCCCTAGTGGGCTGTGTTCATCCAGACTAATTCTCTTCTGATGCTGGTGCTCCCAGTAAGAGAAATATGGTTCTTGATTCTCAGAATTTAATGATGTGCTGTTCTTCATATATTAAAGTAATTCAAACTATGGTACTACTGGGATATATGATTTGTGTTACTTTTCTTTTAAGTGGGTTGGGCTGGTACTGAATCATCCATATTCTCAATCAGGGTCCCTTGCAACCAATCACACACATCTGAAAAATAGCAGGTCAGGGTTAGGGGCACAGTGTGTACGCATGAAAGAATTTCTTTGCAAAGAAGCAATAAAATATAAAGAACCACTCAATCAATTAAACAAAGAGGCCATTAGACCAAGGTGGTGCTAATACCTTAGCAGTCTATGCAAGCACATCAGAACCTAAGCCTATAAATGCTTCAAGGTTATGAAATCAAAACCTAAGGACAACCAATCACAAACAGTCAACAGTCCCAAACATTGCAAATGCTTAAGCTCCAGCCAATCAGATTATGCCCTTGCTTTGCTTCCCCATCTTCTCTATAACATCTTTCCCCTGGCTCCTATTGGCGGAGCTCCTAGCTACTTCTCATCTGGCAGTGCCTCAGTCTATCTTTTAATAGATCTAAGAAACACTAGTCCAAAAGATAACCAAAAAAATGTTCATCGATATTAGCTAGAGCCTAGCCATAACCTGTCAGGACCTTGGTTTCTTCATGATAACAATTTTTTTTTTTAAACTTGCAGATAAGATTGACATAAGCTGCTCTTTAGGGTTCTCATGAGTGCCAAAAAGAGATTTTTTTGAACCATTTTTTCACCTATAAGGAGTCATAAAAATTAAGGGCGATCCAGCCCGTTGGCATAATGGAACATTGTTTTCAGGTAGCCTGCTCTCCTAATTGTTGTTAAATAACACAATTCAAACAAGTCAATTTAAAGATCTAATTGTCTGTTTTAAATGATTCATGAATCAGTCAGTATCCCATCTAGTAACTAGAAGGGCACTCCAAGGGCTTTTACAGAATGGAAGGTTTTTGTAGGAAGAAGGATGGGGCAGAGGAGCTATTTACAAAAGAAAAGAAAAGATTATTTTTAGACCGGGACCTCATCTTTTGGGGGAAAGGGGTCAGCAAGATTTGATCATGAAGATTGGCTCTTCTTTCTGTGGAGGTTGGAGAGGGCCCATGTGACAGACTACCTTACTGGTGTTGGTTATTAAATTCCAGACTGGTGAATTAAGATAACACTTCTGGTGAAGGTCAAAAATGCAATAAGGTCAGGTATTTTTTTATTATTTATTTATTTATTCATTCATTCATTTTAGAGAAGAGAGACAGAGAGAGAGAGAGAAGGGGGAGGAGCAGGAAGCATCAACTCCCACATGTGCCTTGACCAGGCAAGCCCAGGGTTTTGAACTGGCGACCTCAGTGTTCCAGGTCGACGCTTAATCCACTGCACCACCAGAGGTCAGGCAAGGTCAGGTATTAAGTCTAGGTTAGGTCTCGTGGGCTTTAGCACAAGGGATGCCACCGGGGGCATGTGGTTTTCTTTTTAACACTGTGATATTACAATTTAAAATTTTATAAATCATACCACTCCAGCTCATAATTTTTGTGTGGTTTTATGAAATACAGAGGCAAAGAAAAAGACCAAAGCCCCTCCCATCAGTTTCTGGGCAGTTGTAGCTTATAAAAGAAATCGCTGAGTGATGCAGCATTATAATATCCAATATTAAGCTTTCTTTCGGAGAACAAATAAAATACACGCCAATACTAAGTTGATCTTGTCCCTGCTACCTTAAATGCACATGGGTGTCTTCTTAAGGAACTTGGCAAATCAATATGCCACCAACGTAGTGAAAAGTGGCCACACACATCAAAAGTATGACTAAAAGGAAGCATCTTTCCCATGAAAAAACCTAGTGGCTTTTAGTGAACAGAATAAGAAAGAAACTGGAATTGTGGGTGGTGAGAGCAAAAGAAGTAGGTCATCCTTTTAAACCCCATTTTCTCCAAAGTTTCTTGTTAAAGAAGCAAACATCCAAAAAGTGAGTTTCCATATTGCCTAAGGGAAATGATGTCAAAGCAATTTAAATATTTTTCAAATAGCTTTCCTTAATATCCTCTGTAACTGAGAAATCTCACAGGCCTGTAAATCTTAGCAAAGCCATTGTCTCCAGCTCTAAACCCTGCCTTTGGGTTTGGCTTTCTCTCTTCTTTTATGGATGAATAACATTTTCAATCAATTTGTTTTTCTTGTTACTCTGGGAACCAGGCTCGTTTTGAATAAACATAACCTCCATTTCAGGATTTCTGGCCTTACCTTTTCTTTCTCATCTCTGCGAGAATATGAGCCTCACACTCCAGGACCTGTGTGGCATGCAGAGATGCTGTGAACCGGGACGATTCGCTTATGAAATCTTAAGAGCAGGGCCACCTTAGAGAAGAGGCGTCAGCTCTGTGTCTGGTTCCAAACTGAAAACCATGAACAGTGGCACGAATAAGAATCAAATAAAACTTCACTCGGTGACCACCTTCTGTGAGTGTTCTCCTGTCCACTTTCCCCTCCCTTAGTGAGGACAACCCACTCCCCATCTGTGGTGTGAACAGACATTGATCACAACACTTTAGTTCATTTCCTTGTTTATATTTCTGTCTCCCCTCCACAGACTAAAAACTTCTAGAGAGCAGGACCTTTGCCTTATTTATTTTAGGTACCCCCCAATCATGCTTGCTAATTTTTGTTATATAATAGGCTCAAAGTAATGTCTGATGAAGAATTAATTGGTTAACTGATTAGTTGATTGAATAAACACTACAAAGGAAAACATCTTATAAACTTGCAAAACCTAGACAAATGCAAGTTACAATTAAATGGAATTACATGAATTAGCTTTGAACTTAAAGTAATTAGTGAATTGCTCAAAGTCAAGAAGTAATAGACCTTAACCTGACTAGGAGGTGGCGCAGTGGATAGAGCATCGGACTGGAACACAGAGGACCCAGGTTCAAAACCCCAAGATCGTGGGCTTGAGCACGGGCTCGCCAGCTTAAGCTTAGGGTCACTGGCTTAAACATGAGATCATAGACATGATCATGGTCGCTGGCTTGAGCCCAAAGGTCACTGACTTGAAGCCCAAAGTTGCTGGGCTTGAGCACAAGGTTGCTGGCTTGAGCAAGGGGTCACTCGTGCTACTGTAACCCCCCCATCAAAGGCACATATGAGGAAGCAATCAATGAACAGCTAAGGTGCCACAACGAAGAATTGTTGCTTCTCATCTCTCTCCCTTCCTATCTGTCTGTCCCTCTCTCTGTTTCTCTGTTTGTCTCTGTCGCAGAATCAACACACAATAAGTGCTGGCGAGGGTGTGGAGAAAAGGGAACCCTCCTGCACTGCTGGTGGGAATGCAGACTGGTGCAGCCACTGTGAAAAATAGTATGGCATTCTCAAAAAATTAAAAATGGAACTATCTTTTGACCCAGCTATCCCACTTTTAGGAATATATCCTAAGAATACCAAATCACTGATTCAAAAGAAGATATTCACTCCCATGTTTATTGCAGCATTGTTTACAATAGCCAAGATCTGGAAACAACCCAAGTGTCTATTAGTGGACGAGTGGATTAAAAAGCTGTAGTACATATACACAGTGGAATACTACACAGCCGTGAAAAAGGAAATCTTACCTTTTGCAATGGCATGGATGGACCTTGAGATTATTATGCTAAGTGAAATAAGCCAGGCAGAGAAAGACAAATATCATATGATCTTCACTTATATGTGGAATATAATGAAAAAAATGAACTAAGGAATGGAATAGAGGCAGAGGCAGGGTCACAGGGAGCAGAGGGACAGCTGTCAAGAGGGAAGGGGGATAAAGGGATGGAATCAGAGCAGGTGAAAGGCTTAGTGAAATTATATATACATAACACATAGATACAGATAGCAAGACAGAAAATCCTAGAGGGAAAGGGGGAGGGTGTTAGGGGAAAGGGTCAAAGGGGGTATAATGTGGAATAAGGGGGTGGGGGTGAGGGCATCATATTGAGTGGAACACTTGAATCCATGGTAACACAATAAATTAAAATTAATAAAAATTTTTTTAAAAGTAATGGACCTTATAAATGTTATCATTTCAGCCCTGGCTGGGTGTCTCAGTAGTAAGAGCATCAACCCAGCATGTGGATGTCCCAGGTTCAATTCCCAGTCAGGGAACACAGGAGAAGTGCCCATCTGCTTCTCCACCCCTCCCCCTCTTGCTTCTCTTTCTCTCTCTCTCTCTTTTTCCCCTCCTGCAGCCATGGCTCGGTTGGACAAGTTGGCCTGGGGTGCTGAGGATGGTTCCATGGCTTCTGCCTCAGACTCTAAGAGCTCGGTTGCTGAGCAATGGAGCAATGCCCCAGGTGGGTAGAGCATCATCCCCTAGTGGGCTTGTCAGGTGGATCCTGGTAGGGGTACATGGGGGAGTCTGTGTCTCTGCCTTCCCTCCTCTCACTGAATAAAAAAAAAAGTTATTTTATGACATTTTTCAATTTTATTTGTTTAGTCCAGTGTCACAAATTTATATACCCTAAAATAATAATATGCTTTTAAAAAGTCCATGCAACAGATATATTGCAAAATATTCTGCTGGTTAAATTAGTGTTGCCTTTTGGGGATACAATAATGAAAAACCATACTCTCAGTTCTTCCTTGGATACAAACTGGTGTCCTGGTGAGACCATTAATGCTAACGCCAACACTAAACACTGAGGGACCTATCCTCAGATGCTCATTTTGTTTTTACCAATTGCTTTTAGTATTGGTACAGTACTTATAAGAAGTAGCTGAGTGTTTGGATTTTTTTTAACACTATTCAAGAACATAAATACCGTAATCAAGGCAGAATGTAAATGCCATGAAACAGTAGACAGATAACTCCCCAGTACTAAAAGTCCACAGACAGAAATAACAGGCAAAGAAGGTCAGGAAAGACTTCATGGAGGAGGTGACATCTGTCATAAAAGGTAAGCTTTGGACAATATTTCAGTCCACACAGATAGGGAGATGAGCATGGTAGGGCTGGAGGAGAGTGGGGATCCTAAGGAGGCATGGTGCTCCACAGAAAGTCCAGGAGGGAAGAGCAGCCCCAAGGCAGTCTGCAGTCTCCGTTTCCATTCCATCTGTTCCTGGTATACGCACTTGACTCTGGTAATAACCAACTCGAGACCATGTCATGTAAAATTACACTAATATTGTTACTGCAAATATCTCTCCCTTTTCCCTACAGCAATAACTATTATTTTTTTAAGTAATGGATCAAATACTATAATTACATAATATTCTTAGAGAAATTATTCAGAATCAAAATATACTTTGGGTAAACTATATTTTCTTTCATTTTCATTCAACTTCTGAACAAATACTTCTGAGCTTTTTCTGAAAATAATCTGTGTTTAACATGGACAAAAACCTTTTATTATGATAGCATCACATTTTGCCAACTTCCACATCACTTGGTCCTCGTCTGGTATCAGAATTAACCTACTTTGAATATTTTTAAGAGCTAGGAAGTGCAGATGCATAACAAGAACATTTCCGAACTCCATCAAATTCTAGAACAGGCTCTTCAATCTGTGATAGAAATAGAGAATTGATTTAATGAAATGCCTTCCAAAAATGGTGTTCTACAGGATATTAATAGATGTTTTGTTTTTTAAAATGAAACATATTAATGAAACAAAGTTAATTAGAATTTTTGTTTTATTTTGTTTTATCCATAAGATTTCTCAGACTCATTAGTATGTTCTGAAAGGTTGTGAATTTCCAAAGAAGGGACATATGTTCTACACACTTATTTTACAATGAAATATTTTAGCTGTGTCTATTAAGTCCCGGAATGTGGTTTTAAGAAATACTAATCTGAAAACACATTATATAATGAGTTAAAACTAGACTAAACATAATTCCACAAGTCAGCTTTGGGAGATCAGTTGACCTCCATAGCAATTTCTCTCTTCATCCAACAAAAAAGCATGTTGAGAAAAAAAGAAGACTATCAACACACCCCCCCCGCAAAAAATGTTATATGTATTATGTAGTAAATGCCACTTAATGTAATTCTTTCAAGATGTCAAAACAAAAACTTTAAATATTAATTCCAAAGAATATTGAAATTTTTCTAAAGTACAAAACATACTTTACATATTAATAAATTGGTAATTACCATATATTAGATAAGTAGACACACAAGCTATAGGTTTCCTAACTTACTCAACACTTATGATCAGAATATTTACTTTAATAACATACAAACTGTTTACATAAAATTCACTACTCAAGTCAAAAACTGCTTCAATTAATCTGCATATACAAGCCAGAGAAGACATTTATGTCGCATAAAAGCCTTAGTGCAAAGTCCTCGCTCAGCTGTTCTCAAGACAGGACTGGGGCTTGTGCACTCTGATCAGAAGTGCTGTGCATTATCACCGACACCCCTTCACGTTTTCAGTACATTTATCAAGAGAAAAATCTACTGAGGCAGTGGAAATGTAGAAAGGCCTCTAAAGAAAGCAGGTCCTGGTTGGTTGGCTCAGTGGGTAGAGCGTTGACCCAGCATGTGGATGTCCCAGGTTCAATATCAGAGCATACAGGAGAAGCACCCATCTATCAATACTTCTCCACCACCACCCCCCATTTCTCTCTCTCTCTCTCTCTCTCTCTTTTCCTCCCCTCCTGCAGCCGTGGCTGAGTTAGAGCAAGTTGGCCCCAGGCGCTGAGGATGGCTCCATGGCCTCCATCCACCTCAAGCACTAAAAAATATCTCGGGCCCTGGCCGGTTGGCTCAGTGGTAGAGCGTCAGCCTGGCGTGCAGGAGTCCTGGGTTCGATTCCCAGCCAGGGAGCCAGGGCACACAGGAGAAGTGCCCATTTGCTTCTCCATCCCTCCCCCTCTCCTTCCTCTCTGTCTCTCTCTTCCCCTCCCGCAGCCAAGGCTCCATTGGAGCAAAGTTGGCCCGGGCGCTGAGGATGGCTCTGTGGCCTCTGCCTCAGGCGCTAGAATGGCCCTGATTGTGACAGAGCGACACCCCAGATGGGCAGAGCATCGTCCCCTGGTGGGCATGCCGGGTGGATCCCGGTCGGCGCATGTGGGAGTCTGTCTGACTGCCTCCCCGTTTCAAACCTCAGAAAAATACAAAAAAAAAAAAAAAAAGTCTCAGGTTGCAACTGAACAAGGACCCCAGATGAGCAGAGCATCGCCCGTAGTGGGCTAGCTTGGGTGGATCTCAGTCAGGGCGCATGCGGGAGTCTGTTTCTGCCTCCCTCCTCTCACTAAAATGAAAAATAAAATAAAAATAAAGAAAGCAGGTTAAGAGAGGTAGAAAAGGTTATATATTAGAACAAAAGGGAGAAGTGATGAGGCACAAGAAGAGAGATGAACTTGGAAAGGATAAACTTGGCCGTGCACATTCCCCCGCTGCCAATGCTCTGAGTTTTCTAAATGTACAAAAACTTGCAAAGATATCTGAAAATGTGGTTCTAGAAATCTTTACTGTGTTTTCTAGGTATGTAAAAATTATTTAGTGATTTGAGGGGAAATTTTTTTGTGATTTGGGGTTGGGCTAAAAACCCTTTACAATTTTTCCCATTTAAAATAATGGGATATAGGCAAAACTATTGAAAAATTTGACATACAAAGTATTTGCTTAGACTTGGATAAAGAAGAATGCCGGATTATGTATTTGAACTATTCGTAGAGTAGGTGGATCAATAGCTGCCAAAATAGTTATACTTTTTCCAAGCAGACACCTTGGGAGGATGGGACTATGTGACATTACTCCAACAATACTGTCATTAGTCAAAATATTTTTAATATCTTTTTAAGAATTGCCTTTAGTTTGTGATATAGACTTTTAAATCTCCTCAGTGGTGAGAATAGACAAAGATATTCAGTCAGATCTGGAAAATAAGGTAAGTGGTCCTTCCAAGAAACTGTATTTTGATCAGCTAGGGGTCTCTTTATAAAGTAATGACACCAAATTTCTTGTGAGACTTATAAAGTGGTTCTGAAATCAGTAGGAGACATTCCAAAGTTTTTTAATTAACGGCAGCAGCATTAAAAAAGATACTTTTCCAAAATGAATGTGAAGAAGAACACTTTTTGTTATGAATATTTAGATATGATTATTCAAAATATCTCTCATTACTTTTTTCACATTTTGTTCAAAAATAACTTGTCAACCTAAAGCAAATCCTTGAAGAACTATATACCTATTTTCACTCAAATGGGATATTCTCTAAGTATTATTTTGAAGGAGAGATGAGACTTCTTCTGTCTGTTCTGGCTCCCTCACACTTACAATATAAAAAAAAACAAATAAATAAAAAAACCTGAAAGGAAATTTTAAAAAAGACACGCTTTGAGGGTTAGGAAATGAGAGGTAGTCAGCAGATTTTGTTTGACTTGGAGATCAATCAGATTCATAAGGCAAGGCAAAGATTGTTTCAGAATCTCCCAATACTTCCCAAAGCAACCAGACAAACCTCTGATGGTTTTCAGTCATAATATTTACCTTACTTGAATTTCCAGTAACCTTAAAGCCACAGTCCTTTTGGCCCTGAGCAATATAGCAATGGCATTTAAAACATCTGGATCCTAGTCCCCATTCTGCCACAGGGCCTTAATACACTGAGCACAGAGAACTCTGTCTGTTTTGTTCATTAATGAACCCCAAGTACTTAAAATATACACTTCTTGGTGCTCAATAAATACTTAAAAGAAGAAGGATTAATTTCTCTGGGCCTCAATTTCCTTATCTGTAAAATAAGAGATTCAAATCATAGGAGTAGAGTCTCAACTTTAATTCTTTCCTCCCCTTTCCAAAGGCAGAAATCCCTTCTCAAACTACACCAAAGGGCTGATTGTCAGCTGTCTCCTCCTCGTGCCTGAGTACCATCTGTATTATTAACAGGCTCTTTGCTTTCATGAAGTCAAGATTTTCCTTCAATAAAACTAAAGTGGGTCAGAAACTACTGGTTATCTACTGAATACCCATTCTTTCCTTCTTTCTCAGAAGCAGAACTCTGTTTTGTGGGGGCCTGGAATATGTTCAGCTACAAAAGACAAATAAACATATTTCCCTCACCTCCCTTGTGGTTGCTATAGTTGTGTGCCACATTTATGGCCTAAATGAAGTCAGTAAAATTTCCCAAAATAATAACAGAATCAGCTGATAGTGCTGCATTCTGCTGGAGACATGGGACAGTGCCGAGATGCTGGAGGCGGGACAGTAACTCAGCAAACTCAACTAAAGCAGCAGGGAGTGGCCAAAAGAAGTACTGTCAATTAGGACTTCCACTAAGCGTACACTGAGTCAGAGTAAGGAGTACAAGAGGATTATTTTTTAAATATTTTTAATATTATTAATGATTGATTTTAGAGAGACAGAGGGAGGAATGAGACAGAGAGACAGAGGGAACAAAGCATTCATTTATTGTTCCACTTACTTATGAATTCACTGGCTTCCTGGGCTTCCTGTATGTGCCCTAACTGGAGATAGAACCCCTAAACTTGGCATTATGGGACAATGCTCAGACCAACGAAGCTAAGCAGCCAGGGCTACAAGAAGATTATTGGGAGGGTAAAGATAAAAACTAAATGAGAAGGGAGTAGAATTGGGCAAAAAAATTCTTCAGATTTTCTTACTTGAAAATCTGATTTGAATAACTAAATATATAAAGCAAGTATTAACAAATCTAAAGGGAAATTTTGACAGCAATACAATAATAGTAGTGGTCTTTAATACCACACTTACATGAGTGGATAGGTCAGACAGACAGAAAATCAACTAGGAAACATGGCTTTAAATGACACTTCACAGCAAATGGACTTAATAGATATATAAGAACATGCCATACAAAAGCAGCAGATAGATCACATGTTATGCCACAAAACAAGTTTTAATTAATTTAAGAAGATTGAAATCATAGCAAGCATTTTTCCAACTACAATAGTATGAAACTAAAAATCAATTATGAGAAGAAACTGGAAAAATCACAAATATGTATAAATTAAACAATATGCTATTAAATATCCAATTGGTCAATGAAAAAAATCAAAGGAGAAATCAAACTATAGGCCATAGCTGGATAGCTCAGTTGATTAGAACATCATGCCAAGGGTGCAGGTTCAATCCCTGGTCACGGCACATACAAGAATCAACTAATGAATACATAAATTAGGGGAACAAAATTTATCTCTTGACAAATGAAAATGGAAATATACATACCAAAAATTTGTGGGACACAGCAAAAACACTTCTAAGAGGGAAGTTCATAGTGATAGAGGACTACCTCAAGAAACAAGAAAAATCTCAAATAATCTAACTTTACACTTCAAAGAACTAGAAAAAGAACTAAGAAAGCCCAAAGTTAGTATACTGCTCACAAAAATTAGGGGATATTTCAAAATGCACTTTCAAGATCAGGAAACGTGTAGATCAGGAGTCCCCAAACTTTTTACACAGGGGGCCAGTTCACTGTCCCTCAGACCACTGGAGGGCCAGATTATTAAAAAAACTATGAACAAATCCCTATGCACACTGCACATATCTTATTTTAAAGTAAAAAAACAAAACAGAAGTAGTACTGTACGTGAGTGACACTGCGCTTTGCGGTGCCACCACATACAGTACTCCAGGAGCACAGGATGTGCTCCTCTCACTGACCACCAATGAAAGAGGTGCCCCTTCCGGAAGTGCAGCGGGGGCCAGATAAATGGCCTCAGGGAGCCTCATGCCAGCCGCAGGCCATAGTTTGGGGACTCCTGATGTAGATACTCAGGACTTTCAGCCTTTTGTATAGTGCATTTTCACAAATGAAATAAAAGTTGTTTTTGCATCTCATTTGCATGATCAAACAACTTTCTTTGACTTGTTACTTGCTTTTCTGATGTTCTTATTAAATAAAAAAATGCTTCTTTTTTATCACTTCATATTCATTTTGAAATATCCTTTAATTTTTGTGAAAAATGCAGATGAAAGACATTAACAAAAATTAAAGCGGAAATAAATAATAGAGACTAAAAAGACAATAGAAAAGATCAATGAGGGGCGGCAAGATGGCGATGGAGTAGGTGGATGTACCAACTTCCACCTCCCAGAACCAAAGTGGATTACAACTTAATTTTAAGAACCATCATCTGGGAAGTCAACTTTGGACTAAACTAAGAGGACTCTTTAACCAAGGAAAACTGAATAAGCCACACTGAGACTGGTAGGAAAAGCGGAAATACGGAGAGGGCAGCCCAGCTCCCTGGAGCGAACGGCAGCTCAGAGAGACTCTCATGGCAGGAAGTGAGTTTAGCGGATAGGGAGGGTCCTGGGCCCCAGGAACAAAGCCCCAGCCTGCAGCCCCAAAGCCTAGAAGAAGCATATGGACAGTGTTTAGCTGCAAAAAAAGTCTGGTTACTGTTTGTAAAAAAGAGACAGATTTCTTAGACCCAGGATTCTTCTTAAAGGGACTGTGCAGAAAACCTCTTTCACAACCACTAACCCAGTACTCTGGGAGACAGGGAGAGTTGAGAGGACCAGAGTAGCAAGAAGAGAGTATAATCTAGGAGGCACAGGGAGAAACACTTTGAGGGACAGCCACCCTAATCCCTGGGCTTGGGCTGAGTTACCCCCCAAATCTAAAGTAAGTATTTCCCCTGGAACCAGCAATATCAACAAAGGGAAGCAGGATACCAGTCAAACAAGCTCTATTGTGGCACTCAGAACAGAGTCGCTTAGAAAAAGGGAGCCTTAAGGAATACAGTATTGAGCTATGAGGTCTGAGCAGCAGCGCCCCCACACTGCTGAGGGCTCACTGGAGGGCGGAAGGTGGTGGATGCGAAAGCACAGTTCTGTCAGCAGTGGTGGAAGCTGGGCCGGCCATGACTGAGGCCTGGTGTGAGCTCAGTCTCGCCCACAAGAGCGGAATGGGCTAACAAAAGTGGTCCAACCCGACTGCAGGTCAGTGAGCAAGAGTGGTCCTGACTACGATCCTGCCCACAGAGGAAAGATAAAAGCTGGGAATTGCAGAGATCCACGGCTAAGCGCTGACACGCAGCCCTGCCCAGCCCATGGGGCCAGGGTTTGCGGCCAAGGCTTGAGTGCGGCTCCGCCTGCGGGAGTAAGGCGAAAGCTGGGGAACAGGCAGTGACCTGCAGCTGAACATAGGCAGGGCGAAGGCCAAGGCCAGCCAAGGATTGTAGACCAGGCATGTGATTATAGCCCCTCCCATGGAGAAGAGGTGGAAACAGCAGTGACTGCTGCAGCAGGCTGGTGCTGGCAATGCCCATACCCAAACTCCAAAAGAGCAGCAAAGGGGGTGATGGGCCTGCAGACAGACAACACCTACGGAACACAGAGGCCACACCCATTGGACTCCAGCGGCCACACACTTACTATACACAGACAGAAGGGGAAAGCAGAGAAATGCAACCAAAATGAATCAAGAGAAATCCCCAGAAAAAAAACAACTTGAAAGAGTCAGATATAACAAAATTACTGGACACAGAGTTTAAAATAATGATTGTTAGGATGCTCAAAGATCTAAGAACAACAGATGGGCATAATGAACAACTAAATAAAGACATAGCAAGTATAAAAAAAGGACATTGAAATATTTTAAAAAGAATCAGTAAGAAATGACAAACAGAATATCAGAAATGAAGACCAATATGGAAGGAATTAAAAAAAGGATGGATGAAGCTGTAGATCGAATCAGCGAGTTAAAGGACAATATAAATGAAGGCACAGAAGCAGAGCATCAAAAAGAAAAGAGACTCAAAAAGTCTGAGGAAACTTTAAGAGAGCTCTATGAAAACATGAAGAGAAATAATATCTGCTTCATAAGGGTTCCTGAAGAAGAAGAGAAAGAACAAGGGATAGAGACGTTGTTCAATCAAATCATAGCTGGAAAACTTCCCTAAATTGATGCAGGAAAAAGTCACACAAGTTCAAGAAGTGCAGAGAATTCCATTAAAGAGAAACTCAAAGAAATCTACACCAAGATACATCATAATTAAAATACCAAAGCTAAGAGATAAAGAGAAAATATTAAAAGCTGCTAGAGACAAAAAAGCTATCACCTACAAAGAGCCTCCATAAGAATCACACTCAACTTCTCAACAGAAACACTTGAGGCCAGAAGGGAATGGCAAGAAATATTCAAAGTAATGCAAAACAAGAGCCTACAACCAAGACCACTTTATCTAGCAAGGCTATCATTTAAAATTGAAGGAGAAATAAAAAGCTTCCCAGAAAAAAAAAAACTCAAGGAATTCATTACACTCAAACCAACGCTGCAAGAAATGTTAAGGGGCCTATTATAAACATATCAAAAGGGGAAAAGATATAGAAAAAGAGGAATACAGATACATACCATTTCTGAGAGACCTAAAGATGGTAGTGGAGTAGGCAGACACACAGACTCCCAGGTCACACCACCGAACTGGATTACAAACTAATTTATGAACAATCAGCATAAAAAACCAACTCTGGAATACAAGAACAGCTCTCAAAAAACAAGGAGCAAAGAAGAAACCACAACAAACTTGGTAGGGAGCGCCTGAATCTCCCCTGCTTACAGGAATCAGAGGGGGGTGGGGTGAGGCAGAGAGCCCAGAAGGGCTCTCAGTCCAAGGAAAAGAGCAGAAATTACTGCTCACAGCCACTTGCTGGTGACCAAGGAAAGAGGTGTGTTGAAAGGGCCAACTTGTCTTCCAAAAAGAAAGGGGAGAGACAGTGAGATGGTGAGGGGCAGAGGAATGCAGGGGATGACCTGAGAAGCTGACTCATCCAGTGCTGGAGGTGGCCATAGCTAGGGGAGGGGCTGATCCTTTCACAAAACAAAAGACAAAGTGCTTCCAGGTCACACAACTCCAGACATCTCTCCAGCTCCAATCAGCACAACAACACACAGCTGAAAACAAGAAGTGAGGAGGAAGGGCAGTAACTCAGGTCTCCATGGAGATCTGAGATACACTTCCCCTACTGAAGCTGAGAAAACACCCTGCCACCAGAGAAAGTAACTGGCAGAAGAGGCCTTCAGAGTCACCACATTCCTGGAAACAGTTTCAAATAAGCACCCTGCAGAGATCAGCAAACAAGACTATCACCTGTAAAGGAAACAAACAAATCAAGACTTCAAAGTGGCTCAAATCTGAAAGTGGATTACAAATAATAGATGATGCCAACCCAAGAAGACCTAGAAATAACACAATTGAAAACTGGAGGCAGACAACACCAAGCCTAGACTCAACCAGCTCTATAAACAAAACACCCAAACACACAGACATAATGAGAAGACAGAGAAGTGCAATCCAAATAAAACCCCAAGAGAAACCTCCAGGAAATGAACTGAGTGATATGGAAATAACCAAACTTTCGGATGCAGAGTTCAAAATAATGATTGTAAAGATGCTTAGGGATCTTAGAACAACAATGGATGGTCATTATGAACACCTAAATAAAGAAATAGCAAGTATAAAAAAGGATATTGAGATATTAAAAGAGAAGCAGTCGGAGATGACAAAGAAAATATCAGAAATGAAGACCACAATGGGAGCAATTAAAAACAGGATGGATGGAGCTGAGGATCAAATCAGCAAGTTGAAGGACAAGTAAAATAAAGGCATGAAAGCAGAGAAGAGAAAAGAAAAGAGACTCAAAAAGTCTGAGAAAACTCTTAGAGAGCTCGGTGACAACATAAAGAGTAATAACATCCACATCATAGAGGTGGAGAAAAAGAGAAAGAACAAGGAATAGAGATTTTTTCAATCATATCATAGCTGAAAACTTCTCTAAACCAATGCAGGAGAAATTTCACAAGTTCAAGAAGCACAGAGAACTCCATCAAAGAGAAACCCAAAGAAACCTACATTAAGACACATCATAATTAAAATACCAAAGCTAAGTGATAAAGAGAAAATATTAAAAGCTGCTAGAAAAAAATGGCTATCACCTACAAAGGAGCCCCCATAAGGATGACGTCAGACTTCTCAAGAGAAACACTTGAGGCCATAAGGGAATGGCAAGAAATATTCAAAGTAATGCAGAACAAGAACCTACAACCAAGACTACTTTATCCAGCAAGGCTATCATTTAAAATTGAAGGGGAAATAAAAAGCTTCCCAGACCAAAAAAAAAAAAAAAAAATTCAAGGAATTCATTACAACCAAACCAATGCTATAGGAAATGTTAAGGGGCCTGTTATAAACAGATCAAAGTGGGAAAAGAATATAGGAAAAGAGGAATAGAGCTTTAAAGAATAAAATAGCAAGAAACAACTATATATCAATAATAACTTTAAATATAAATGGATTAAACGATCCAATCGAAAGACATAGGGTAGCAGCATGGATAAGAAAACAGGACCTGTACATATGCTGTCTACAAGAGACACACCTTAAAACAAAAGATGCACATAGACTGAAGGTAAAACATCTCATGCAAATGGCAATGAAAAAAAGCTGGGGTAGCAATACTTATATCAGACAAAATGAACTTTAAAACAAAGGATATAGTAAGAGATAAAGAAAGACACTACATAATGATAAAGGAAGTAATCCAACAGGAAGTTATACCTATTATAAATATCTACGCACCTAAAATAGGAGTACCTAAATATATAAAGGAGACTTTGATGGATATAAAAGGCGAGATCAACAGCAATACTATAATAGTAGGGGATTTCAATACCCCACTAACATCACTAGATAGATTCTCAAGAAAGAAAATTAACAAAGAAATAGCAGACTTAAGGAAACACTAGATCAACTCAATTTAATAGATATCTTCAGAACCTTTCACTCTAAAGCAGCAGAATATACATTCTTTTCAAGTGCTCATGGTACATTCTCTAGATAGACCACATGTTAGGGCACAAAAGTGGTCTCAACAAATTAAAGAAGATTGAAATCATATCAAGCACTTTCTCTGAGAACAAAGGAATGAAACTAGAAATCAACAACAACAAAAAAACTCAAAAATTCTCAAACACATGGAAACTAAATAGCAGGTTGTTAAATAATGAATGGATTAAGAATGAGATCAAAGAAGAAATAAAAAAAATTCCTAGAAACAAGTGATAATGAGCATACAACAACTCAAAATTTATTGGACACAACGAAAGCAGTACTGAGAGAGAAGTTCATAGCACTACAGGCACACATTAAGAAGCTAGAAAAAGCTCAAATAAATAACTTAACCCAAAATTTAAAAAAAGTAGAAAAATAACAGCAAGTAAAGCCCAAAGGTGGTAGATGGAAGAAAATAATAAAGATCAGAGCAGAAATAAATGACATAGAGGCTAAAGAAACAATAAAGAAGATCAATGAAACTAGAAGCTGGTTCTTTGAAAAGGTAAACAACATCGATGAACCTTTAACTAGACTCACTAAGAAAAAAAGAAAGAGGACTCAAATAAAATTAGAAATGAGAGTGGAGAAATAACAACTGACACAACAGAAATACAAAATATTGTAAGAAAATACTATGAAGAACTGTACGCCTAAAAACTGGACAACCTAGATGAAATGGACAAATTCTTTGAAACATACAATCTTCCAAAAATCAATCTGGAAGGATCAGAAAACCTAAACAGACCGATTTAAACAAATGAGATCGAAACAGTTATCACAAAATTCCCAACAAAGAAAAGTCCCGGGGCTGATGGCTTCACAAGTGATATCTACCAAATATTCAAAGAAGAACTAACTCCTATCCTTCTAAAGCTATTTCAAAAAATACAAGAAGGGCCCTGGCCGGTTGGCTCAGTGGTAGAGCATCAGCGTGGCATGCAGAGGTCCCGGGTTCGATTCCCGGCCAGGGCACACAGGAGAGGCGCCCATCTGCTTCTACACCCCTCCCCCTCTCCTTCCTTTCTGTCTCTCTCTTCCCCTCCAGCAACCAAGGCTCCATTGGAGCGGAGTTGGCCCAGGCGCTGGGGATGGCTCCATGGCCTCTGCCTCAGGTGCTAGAATGACTCTGGTTGCAACAGAGCAACACCCCAGATGGGCAGAGCATCGCCCCCTGGGTATGCCAGGTGGATCCCAGTCAGGCGCATGTGGAAGTCAGTCTGACTGCCTCCCCGTTTCCAACTTCAGAAAAATACAAAAAAAAAAAAATACAAGAGGAAAGAAGACTTCCAAGCTCCTTTTATGAGGTGAGTATAATTCCGATTCCAAAACTAGTCAAAGACAACACAAAGAAAGAAAATTATAGGCCAATATCCCTGATAAATATAGATGCTAAAATCCTCAACAAAATATTAGCAAACTGGATCCAGCAATATATGGAAAAAATCATACACCATGATCAAATGGGATTTATTCTGGGGAGGCAAGGCTGGTACAATATTCACAAAACAATCAATGTGATTCATCACATAAACAAAAGGAAGGAGAAAAACCACATGATAATTTCAACAGATGCAGAAAAAGCATTTGATAAAATTCAGCACCCATTCATAATCAAAACTCTCAACAAAGTGGGAATACAGGAAACATACCTCAACATGAGAAAAGCCATCTATGACAAACCCACAGCCAACATCATACTCAATGGGCAAAAATTAAAAGCAAGCCCCTTAAGATCAGAAACAAAGCAGGAGTGCCCCCTTTCACCACTCTTATTCAACATAGTCCTGGAAATCCTAGCCACCCCAATTAGACAAGAATAAGAAATAAAAGGCATTCAAGTTGGAAAAGAAGAAGTAAAACTATCATTATTTGCAGATGATATGTTATTATATATAGAAAACCCTAAAGTCTCAGTCAAAAAACTACTGGACCTGATAAACGAATTCAGTAAAGTGGCAGGATATAAAATTAATACTCAGAAATCAGAGGCATTTTTATACACCAGCAATGAACAGTCAGAAAGAGAAATTAAGGAAATGATCCCCTTCACTATTACAACCAAAAAAATAAAGTACCTAGGAGTACATTTAACCAAGAAGACTAAAGACTTGTACTTAGAAAATTATAAAACAGTGATAAAAGAAATCAAGGAAGATACAAACAAGTGGAAGCATATACCGTGCTCATGGTTAGGAAGAATAAATATCATTAAAATGTCTATATTACCCAAAGCAATTTATAAATGTAATGCAATACCAATTAAAATACCAATGACATACTTTAATGATATAGATCACATATTCCATAAATTTATACGGAACCAAAAAAGAACATGAATAGCCTCAGCAATCTTAAAAAAGAAGAATAAATTGGGAGGTATCACACTTCCTGATATCGTTATACTACAAGGCCATTGTACTAAAACAGCCTGGTACTGGCATAAGAACAGGCATATAGATCAATGGAACAGAACTGAGAACCCAGAAATAAACCCACAGCTTTATGGACAACTGATATTTGACAAAGGAGGTAAGGGCATACAATGGAGTAAAGACAGCCTCTTTTAAATGGTGTTGGGAAAATTGAACAGCTACCTGCAAAAAAATGAAACTAGACCACCAACTTACACCATTCACAAAAATAAATTCAAAATGGATAAAAGACTTAAATGTAAGCCATGAAACCATAAGCATCTTAGAAGAAAACATAGGCGGTAAGCTCTCCAACATCTCTCGCAGCAATATATTTGCTGATTTATCTCCACAGGCAAGTGAAATAAAAGACAGGATAAACAAATGGGACTATATCAAACTAAATAGCTTTTGCACAGCCAAAGACAGTAAGAACAGACTAAAAAGACAAACTACACAATGGGAAAACATATTTGACAATACATCTGATAAGAGGTTAATAACCAAAATTTATAAAGAACTTGTAAAACTTAATACCAGGAAGACAAACAATCCAATCAAAAAACGGGCAAAAGAAATGAATAGACACTTCTCCAAAGAGGACAAACAGATGGCCAATACGCATATGAAAAAATGCTCAACATCACTAATCATTAGAGAAATGCAAATTAAAACCACAACGAAATATCACCTCACACCGGTCAGAATGGCACTCATCAACAAAACAACACAGAGTAAGTGCTGGCAAGGATGTGGATAAAAGGGAACCCTCCTGCACTACTGGTGGGAATGCAGAATGGTGCAGCCACTGTGGAAAATGGTATGGAGGTTTCTCAAAAAATTAAAAATCGAACTTCCTTTTGACCCATCCTATTCCACTTTTAGGAACATAGCCCAAAAACACCATAGCACTGTTTCAAAAGGAGAAATGCACCCCCATGTTCACAATAGCGAAGATCTGGAAACAGCCCAAGTGTCTGTCAGTGAATGAGTAGATTAAAAAACAGTGGTACATATATACAATGGAATACTATGGGGCCATGAAAAAGAAGGAAATCTTCCCTTTTGCGATAATAAGGATGGACCTGGAAACTATTATGTTAAGTAAATTAAGCCAGGCAGAAAAAGAAAAATATCATATGACCTCACTCATTTAAGGAATCCAATGAACAATATAAACTGAGGAACGGAATTGAGACAGAGGAGAGATCAAAGGGACCAGAGGAAAAGAGGACAGAGGGAAAGGGAATGATAGGATGGAGTAAACCTGAAGGGAAGGGGGTAGGGTCTTATGGGGAGGGGGGCAATGGAGATGTTGAGGGGAATATGGGGGACAGGGGATGCATTCGGAGCAACACTAGAATCTATGTAAACACAATAAATTAAAATCAATTAAAAAAAAAGAAAAGCTCAATTAAAGTAAGAGCTGATTCTTTAAAAAGTTAAACAAAATTGACAAACTTTTAGGTAGACTCACCAAGAAAAAGCAAAAATGGGCTCAAGTAAATAAAATCAGATATGAAAGAAGTTACAACTGAAACCACAGAAATATAAAGGATCATAAGAGATTATTTGAACAATTATATGTGAATAAATTGGACAACCTACAAGAAATGGATGCATTTCTAGACACATATAATCTGCCAGGACTGAGTCATAAAGATACAGAAAATCTGAATAGGCCAATTTCTAGTAAGGAGATTGAATCAATAATCATATTTCTCCAACAAACAAAAGCCTAGGGCGAGACAGATTCTCTGATAATTCTACCAAATATTAAGAGAAGATTTAATACCAATCCTCGTCAAACCTGAAGAGAATACTACCTCATTTTATGAAGCGAACATTGCCCTGACACTGAAACCAAACAAGAACACCACAAAAAAAGAAAATTACAGGCCAATAACCCTGATGAACATTGATGCAAAAATCCTCAACAAAATATTAGCAAACTCAATACAACAATAAATTAAAAGGATCATACATCATAATCAAGTGGGATTTATTCCAGAGATGCAAGGAGGGTTCAACATCCACAAAACAATCAACGTGATATACTACATTAACAAAATGAAAGATAAATATCATATGATTATTCCAACAGATGCAGAAAAAGCATTTGACAAAATCCAGCGTCCATTTATGATTAAAAAAAAATTTTTCAACAAAGAGGGTTTGAACACTGAGGAACAATATAGAATCAGAAGCAGGGTCCCAGGGAACATATGGACAGCTGTCAGAGGGAACGTGGAAGAGGGGACTGGATCAAAGAAGGTGAAGGGATTAGCCAAAAACATATACACATAACACATATTTACAGACAACAGGGTAGCACTAACCAGAGGGAAAAGGGGGAGTGGAGGTAGGGGGAAGGGGCAAAGGAGGGTAAATGAGGGTGGAAAGAGACTTTGCAAGGGTAGCGGGGGACACCATGCGGTATGTAGAGGGTGTTACATTGAGTGGGACATTTGAAACCATGTCAATACAATAAATTAAAAATTAAAATTAAAAAATAAAACAAAGTCGGTATAAACAAAACATACTGCAACATAATAAAGGCTACGTATGACAATCTGACAGCTAACATTATACTCAATGTTGAAAACCTGAATGTTTCTCCTCTAAAATCAAGAACAAGACAAATATACCTACATGACACTTTTTTTCAATATACTATTGGAAGGCCTAGCCATAGCAGTTAGACAAGAAAATGAAATTAAAAGTATCCAAATCAGAAAGAAAAAAGTAAAACTCTATTAGCAGACAACACGATTTTATATATAGAAACCCCTAAGAACTCCACCAGATAATTATTAGAACTAATAAACAAATTCAGTAAAGTTGCAGGTATAAAGTCAATACAGAAAAATCTTTGTTTTTATACACTAAGAACAAGCTATCTAAAGAGAAATTAAGAAAACACCCCCATTTACAATTGCATCAATAAGAATAAAATAGCTAGGAATAAATTTAACCAAGGAGGTGAAAGACCTGTACACTGTAAATCGATAACACATTAATGGAAGAAATTGAAAAAAATACAAAAAATATTTCATGCTCATAAATTGGAAGAATTAATATTTTTAAAGTGTCTATATTTCCCAAAGTGAATAGATTCAGTGCACTCTCTGTCAAATTCCAATGGCAATTTTCACAGATAAAGAATAATCCTAAAATTTTTATAAAACCTCAAAAGACCCCAAATATCCAAAGAAATCTGGAAAAAGAACAAAGCTAGAGGCATTCCATGCTCTGGTTTCAAACTATATTATAAAGCTACCAACATCAAAACAGTATGGTATTGTCCTCAAAACAAAACACAAATAAATGAAATAGAATAGAAAGTCCAGAAATAAACCCACATATATAAGGTCAGTTAATTTTGGCAAAGGAGGCAGGATGTACAATAGGAACAGGACAGTGTCTTCAATAAATCGTGTTGAGAAATCTGGTCAGTCACATGCAAAAAAATAAAATAAAATAAAACTAGACTACTGATTTACACCATACACAAAAATTAACTCAAAATTAATTAAAGACCCAAATGTAAAATAGGTCTACTTAGAGGAGTGATTTCACTGGTATTAATGCAAGTCTGTTTTTATAGCTATTTACATTAAAGAGACTACTATTGTCTTACCTCTGGATTCTTAACTGAATTGTCAGTGATTGAAATGTCAAAAGCCTGACTTCCAGATAGCCTTAGGAAACACACTATAATTTCTTTAAACTTCAAATGCCTTCTTTACAAAATGAGAAGGCAGAATTATGTACCACTGCAAGTATTTATAACAGAGGGGATTTAATGAGTTACTCAGGGATAGAGAAGCTAGAGTCAAATGAGATGATGATGTGGTAACCCAGACAGTAGGAAGAGCAGAAAGCCAGTACCACCACTAGGCTGCAGAATACAGAGAGGAGGCGACCTGTGGTGGTGCAGTGGATAAAGCGTCGACCTGGAATGCTGAGGTTGCCGGTTCAAAACCCTGGGCTTGCCTGGTCAAGGCACATATGGGACTTGATGCTTCCTGCTCCTCCCCCTGTTCTCTCTATCTCTTTCCTCTCTCTCTCTCTCTCTCTCCAATAAAAATGGATAAATAAAATCTTTGGAGAGGAGACAAAACTGCTGGAGCTCAGCAGCATCCATCAGCCAACAAAGGCTGGAACCATGGTGGGCTTGTAGAATGGAAGTTGGAGCCCTGAGATACATTCAGTCACTGTTAGAGAATGAGCCCAAGGCAAAGGAAGAGGAGGGGAAATACACTAGCTAGCTTTTCCCTTCTCCTTTTCCCCTACATCCCCCTCCAGTCTCTCACTGGTGCTTTACTAGCTAAAGTCATGAGAAGCCAGCGAACAACAGATTTAAAAAACAACAGTCTTCACTGGTCAGCTTCTCCATGATAGAGAACACACAGAGGGTACAAAAAAATGCAAGGCTGAGCAGGTTTAAGCACACCATAGTCTACCAAAGGAATCCACATTTTTCCAAGAGCAGATAACATGAAAATAAAGACATAAGTCAGAGGACTGTTTGAACTGATCATAATAATAACTAGAAAAGATCAGTGACTAACATATAAACATGGAACTTAGATAAAAGTGTATACCAAGGCATTATATATACTCACAATGTTTTTACTCATCAAATGTTTTACTCACAATGTTTTTACTCTGGTGAAGTTTAGCTAATTTGAAAAAGTTCAGATACCCTGGCCAGTTGGCTCAGTGGTAGAGCGTCGGCCTGGCATGTGGAAATCCCAGGTTCGATTCCCAGACAGGGCACACAGGGGAGGCACCCATCTGCTTCTCTACCCTTCCCCCTCTCCTCTCTCTCTATCTCTCTCTGCCCCTCCCACAGCCAAGGCTCCATTGGAGCAAAGTTGGCCCGGGCTCTGAGGATGGCTCCATGGCCTCTGCCTCAGGTGCTAGAATGGCTCCAGCCACAATGGAGCAATGCCCCAGATGGGGCAGAGCATCGCCCCCTGGTGGGCATGCCAGGTGGATCCCAGTCCCATTCAGGCACATGTGGGAGTCAGCCTGACTGCCTCCCCACTTCTAACTTTGGAAAAATACAAAAAAAAAAAAAAAGAAAGTTCAAATTGTACAATTAATAAAATCCATGTCCATTCCATCTGCTAGCATGATTTCTGATAGCTGTATTCAATAGCAGCTAATGTACATGTGTGCTCTTATCTGGTCAATGTTTAAATTCAACCAAAAGTTCCAAGCAGCTCAAACCCAGAGGTCAGGTAGCTGCCCTGCTCTGAGGACCTCTTACTGGGCTAAGACACCAAAATTCCTCCTGGTTGTAATAGTCTCCATTTCTCCAGGATGATGCCTGTGCCCTCCACTGGGGAAAGGCTCCCAGAACCTGCAAGGGAGGTGGTATAACTGTCACACTGGTCTTGCCGACATTGTCAACCTCCACCAAGCCACAGGACACTGAATCTTGGTTAGGAACTTCTTAAGTCTAGTTCTTATAGTCATGCAAATGATTCATAAGGGAGCCCAGAACTCCTAAGAATCCCTTAGAGCTCTAACTCTTATCCACCCCTACTTTTTGGGGGGACCAGATTTCTAAAGTAAAATCTTTGGGTATCAATTAGAGCTAGGACAAAACTGAAATTCCTCACCCGCCACTTGGGCAACCACTATTGTGCTTTGTTCTCTAGAAGCCTGCAGGGCACTGGACATCAGCCAACTGTGCCAAAAACATGCAGATGAAGCCTGGCATTCCTGTTTCATGTAAGCATTATCTTTATGTCTCCCCCACAGGAAAAATAAAAGTGAATTTAAAATAATCCACATAAACTCGTGTTTTTCTCTTCATCTCAAGGAAGTGCTATGATTCCATGAATAAGAAGCCCCTGTTCCCATCCTTCAGGTCCTCCTCCTCCTCCTCCTCCTCCTCCTCCTCCTCCTCCTCCTCCTCCTCCTCCTCCTCCTCCTCCTCCTCCTCCTCCTCCTCCTCCTCCTCCTCCTCCTCCTCCTCCTCCTCCTCCTCCTCCTCCTCCTCCTCCTCCTCCTCCTCCTCCTCCTCCTCCTCCTCCTCCTCCTCCTCCTCCTCCTCCTCCTCCTCCTCCTCCTCCTCCTCCTCCTCCTCCTCCTCCTCCTCCTCCTCCTCCTCCTCCTCCTCCTCCTCCTCCTCCTCCTCCTCCTCCTCCTCCTCCTCCTCCTCCTCCTCCTCCTCCTCCTCCTCCTCCTCCTCCTCCTCCTCCTCCTCCTCCTCCTCCTCCTCCTCCTCCTCCTCCTCCTCCTCCTCCTCCTCCTCCTCCTCCTCCTCCTCCTCCTCCTCCTCCTCCTCCTCCTCCTCCTCCTCCTCCTCCTCCTCCTCCTCCTCCTCCTCCTCCTCCTCCTCCTCCTCCTCCTCCTCCTCCTCCTCCTCCTCCTCCTCCTCCTCCTCCTCCTCCTCCTCCTCCTCCTCCTCCTCCTCCTCCTCCTCCTCCTCCTCCTCCTCCTCCTCCTCCTCCTCCTCCTCCTCCTCCTCCTCCTCCTCCTCCTCCTCCTCCTCCTCCTCCTCCTCCTCCTCCTCCTCCTCCTCCTCCTCCTCCTCCTCCTCCTCCTCCTCCTCCTCCTCCTCCTCCTCCTCCTCCTCCTCCTCCTCCTCCTCCTCCTCCTCCTCCTCCTCCTCCTCCTCCTCCTCCTCCTCCTCCTCCTCCTCCTCCTCCTCCTCCTCCTCCTCCTCCTCCTCCTCCTCCTCCTCCTCCTCCTCCTCCTCCTCCTCCTCCTCCTCCTCCTCCTCCTCCTCCTCCTCCTCCTCCTCCTCCTCCTCCTCCTCCTCCTCCTCCTCCTCCTCCTCCTCCTCCTCCTCCTCCTCCTCCTCCTCCTCCTCCTCCTCCTCCTCCTCCTCCTCCTCCTCCTCCTCCTCCTCCTCCTCCTCCTCCTCCTCCTCCTCCTCCTCCTCCTCCTCCTCCTCCTCCTCCTCCTCCTCCTCCTCCTCCTCCTCCTCCTCCTCCTCCTCCTCCTCCTCCTCCTCCTCCTCCTCCTCCTCCTCCTCCTCCTCCTCCTCCTCCTCCTCCTCCTCCTCCTCCTCCTCCTCCTCCTCCTCCTCCTCCTCCTCCTCCTCCTCCTCCTCCTCCTCCTCCTCCTCCTCCTCCTCCTCCTCCTCCTCCTCCTCCTCCTCCTCCTCCTCCTCCTCCTCCTCCTCCTCCTCCTCCTCCTCCTCCTCCTCCTCCTCCTCCTCCTCCTCCTCCTCCTCCTCCTCCTCCTCCAGCTAGCCAGCCAGGACGTGACAGTAACCTGCTCCAGGAGGGCAATTCAATGGCTGAGTGAAGAGGGACATGTTTCAGTCTTAGCTGCAAAAAGCCCACCCCGCAAAAGCAGGAGTGCTCATCAGTGAGGTGACAAACAGAATTTTGTTCATGTCTTAAAAAAATACACTCCAATACTCCCCACCTCACCCAACCTAAGAATTTAGAAAGAGTAAATATGGCCAGTTGTCAGGTTAAAGGGAGAAATCCATGGAACTAGCTGGGATACTTCATCTGAGAAGGATGTTTTTTTAAAGGAAGCTATTTATTTAAGGCCACAAAAAGTGTCTTTCTTGTTTACATTTAACATTTTAATGGTTGGAAGGTTAAGGTTTTGGAACAAGAATTGTTGCTATTTACCCAGAAGCAATATTATTTTTTAGTGAACTTTTCCATCTCCCAGGTATTTAAGGAGGCCTATTATAATGTCAAGCCCTGATCTTTTTCCTGAAAGATGACAAAAGATATAAGAATTACCTCTATAAAACGGCACTGAGCCGCAGCTGAGCCAGCCTACCCATCTGCCCTCAGGGGAGCTACAGAGAGGAAAGGAGCAGACAGCAAGTCTGAAAAGGACAAAAGAAAATGGACATTTGAGAACTTAAGTCTCATAAGTTTCCTTTGCAGGAAAACAGGGAGGAGGCTCTCTGATACAGGGACTTCAGGTAGTCACTTCCATTACAAGTGCGGTTCTGAAACTGATCTCTCTCTCTGCCCTTATTCCCTCCCCTCCCCAGCCTCACCTTTTCCCTGCAGGCTGCAGATGATTAACAAGCACCCCTAGATGGAGGCCCTGCAATCATTCCTTAATGCCTTTTCCAATTGTCTTAAGCCAACAAGAGTCTAGGGTTTTTTAAACTAATACAACATATGAACCCAAAAAAAGGAAATTTACACTTACAGCTACTGTCAATGGTCTTTCCACAGTTAAATGTG
Organism: Saccopteryx leptura; assembly: GCF_036850995.1. Classification (NCBI taxonomy): domain Eukaryota; kingdom Metazoa; phylum Chordata; class Mammalia; order Chiroptera; family Emballonuridae; genus Saccopteryx; species Saccopteryx leptura. Next base: position 177,627,968 of record NC_089506.1, on the reverse strand, counting down.
TTTTCTTCAATGTTGTGCTGCTATTTAAATAGTCAGTGGCCCTGGCCGGTTGGCTCAGCGGTAGAGCGTCGGCCTGGCGTGCGGGGGACCCCGGGTTCGATTCCCAGCCAGGGCACACAGGAGAAGTGCCCATTTGCTTCTCCACCCCCACCCCCTCCTTCCTCTCTGTCTCTCTCTTCCCCTCCCACAGCCAAGGCTCCATTGAAGCAAAGATGGCCCGGGCGCTGGGGATGGCTCCTTGGCCTCTGCCCCAGGTGCTAGAGTGGCTCTGGTTGCAACAGAGCGACGCCCCGGAGGGGCAGAGCATCGCCCCCTGGTGGGCATGCCGGGTGGATCCCAGTCGGGCGCATGCAGGAGTCTGTCTGACTGTCTCTCCCCGTTTCCAGCTTCAGAAAAGTACAGAAAAAGAAAAAAAAAAGTAAAAATAAATAAATAAATAAATAAATAAATAAATAAATAAATAAAATAAATAGTTCTACAGGAAATCATCCCTTTGGTGAAAGTGCTGTGATTTCCAGCGGGGGGGGGGAGGGGGGTAAGAGAGCTTTAGGGCAATGGATCTCAGGGGGAGCAGAATAGGCCAACCACGCATGAGTCAGAGCGGCAGCCCACTTCCTCTACAAAGAGGCTACAGGTGGACACCAGGGACAGAACCAAATTGAAAGAAAATATGGAGGAAGAGGAGGTCAGCATCACAAAGCACCTGAGCAAAAGCTTTATACCAAATAGAAAGTTAAAATAATATCATTTCAGAGATAAATGTAAGAACTTCAGGCTATCAGACCCAACTTTCTTAACCTCAGCTTTAACTGGTTTCCACAAATGCGTCCCTCAGCTGTGGGGCCATTGGATCACCTGAGAGCTCTGAGAATGAAATCAGGTGTCAGGTCCCACCCCAAACCAACTAAATAAGAATGTCCGAGGGGAAGCATGGGGAGGGCTAACAACTCCCCAGGTGACGCTAATGTGACGGGAAGGTCCAAGACCCACCGGACTCCAGCATCCCCACCTGATCTAGAAGCCACATTTGAAACACCTCTGGTGACAAGAAATTCACCACCTCCCATGGGCATTTATTCCATGTTAAGACCGTTCTGGTTTGCCTGACCAGGTGGTGGCGCAGTGGATAGAGCATCGGACTGGGATGCAGAAGGACCCAGGTTCGAGACCCCAAGGTCGCCAGCTTGAGTGCGGGCTCATCTGGCTTGAGCAAAGAGCTCACAGGCTTGGATCCAAGGTCGCTGGCTCCAGCAGGGGGTTACTCGGTCTGCTGAAGGCCCGCGGTCAAGGCACATGTGAGAAAGCAATCAATGAACAACTAAGAAGTCGCAACGCGCAACGAGAAACTGATAATTGATGCTTCTCATCTCTCTCCGTTCCTGTCTTTCTGTCCCTGTCTATCTCTGCCTCTGTTAAAAAAAGAAAAAAGAAAAACTAATGATTGATGCTTCTCATCTCTCTCCATTCCTGTCTGTCTGTCTCTGTCTGTCCCTCTCTCTGACTCACTCTCTGTCTCTGTAAAAAAATAAATAAATAATAATAAAAAAAGACCGTTCTGGTTTGAATAGGTTTTCCTTATGCTGAGGCTGAATATACCTTTCTGTAACATTCACCAAGTTGTCCCAACTCAGCCCACAAGGGCCAACAAAAATGTACACAATGATATAAAATTGGAGGAACTCCTTTGATAGCACAAACAACAGGCCGAGGGCAAATTTAACAAAATGAAATCTGACAAGTATTTGCATTCTTTTACTTCGGGCTAAGAAACCACAAGTTGAGGATGGGAGAGCAAGGGCTTTAGTAGCATCCATCACAGGACCGATTCCTGGGTAAGGATGGAGGGTTGGGGGCACTAAGGCAACAAGAGTCATCAGGGGACGTGGCCGCCCACACTGCTCCTGCTGTCTCCCCGCTGCATTAACGACAGGCAACTCCCTCAGGAGACACGCCTGTAGTATATAGAGTACTAACGTGGCCACACTTCAAGAGATAGAGAAAAAATGGAGAAGAACGTACCCAACAGTGAGAAATTTTTTAATGTATCAGATAAAGAACTTTTAGGGGGAAAGCAGATGAAAAGAAATATATTAGAACAAGGAACAGGAAACGAGCATTTGAGTCTATCCTCTGTGACAGGTGTCCTATACACATCAGGTCACCTTCAGATGATCATCAAGACAGCCTCTGAGCTTACCTGATTACCTCAAGGACAGATGTTTCCATACTCTTAAGGGAGAAAACTAGGCTGGGAAGTGGGCTGGAAGCTTAAAAGACAAGTATCTTTAACTTTTTCTTTTTTGGGTCTCCTTTGGAAAATAAGACTAAAGGCATCAGGCTGAGTTGGTAGGACTGGGTTCAGTGGTCCATATGACTCCTCTCTTCTTCCTTACTCATGAACTCCTTTCTTTCTTTATTCCCCATGTGTATTTTCAAATCCCCCGGCCCCACCACCATTTCTCTCCCTCCTCATAGGCAACAATGCAGTGTCCTCTTCTTCGTTTTCATGTTTTCTTTTTTATCTGCTTTTTCCATAACAGTTCTTTATTCGAATACTTAATTCTTTTATCTGCATATGTTCTTGTAAAACTTAGTATGTGTTCTGTACATTTTCTCTTCCTATACTTTGCCATTTAACTTTTACTTGTTAGTTTCCAGCAGTTCCCTGAATCTTGTGCCTGTGAGTCTGTGCTGGCATCAGCCACATTAATAACAGTCCATTAACATTCTCATCGTTGTAATAACACAGCCCAGATAAAATAAAAATCAGCTTTATTTTTCTTATGGATTTTACATTGGAGGTTTTATTGAATACATCCTTCCCAACTTTAAGGTCAGAAATAATATTTCTATATTTTCTTCTAACAACTGTGTAGTTTTAACTTTCACATTTAGTTCTTTAATTTCTCAAATCCACCTTTGGATGTGGTATTATGACCAGATCAATCTTATTTTTTTCCATATAATGAGTCTGTTTTTCCAATAGCATCTGCTACACAATCCTTTTCCCCCTTTGACTTGTGGTGCCACCTTTATATATTAATTTCCAATCAATACATGAGTCTGTTCTTGAGCTCTCTGTTCCTTTTCATTGATCTATTTGTCTGCCCTTGCACCGATATGACACTTTTTATTACCATGGCTTTGCAGTATGTCTTGATATCTGCCAGGGACTGTTACCCTACCTCCTCTTCTTTTTCAAGATTGGCTCACTGTGAAGAAGCTCTGAGATCTGCAGTACAACATTGTGCTCACAGTTACAATACTGTGCTGAACACTGAAAAATTTGTTTAAAAGAATAACCTCATGTTATGTGTTTACCATAATTTTTTTAAGATAAAGAGATTGAATTGTTATTTGTGGACTTTATTTGGTATAAATTTTAGAGTAATAGCTATTAAATGCATCCAAAAAATTCAAATGAAATAAATGGGATTGAAATCATAGATCATTTAGGAAGCATCACCATCTTTCTCCTCTAAGAACATGAGTTGTCTTTCCCTTTATTCAGATTATCTTCTATGTTGTTTATTTTAAACTTGTCTCCACAGAGACAAGTTTTTTATCTTGGGTAAATGAATTCTTACATGCAGTCTTTCTTGCGGGAATCCCTATATATGAACTAAAAGAGAAATGGTATTAGTGTAGCAGAAGCCTCTAGCTAATATGGGATTTTCCAGCACATTTACATGATCACATGCTGTCCCGCAGCTGTATACAAAATGGCTAACGCACTGGCTCCTCCAGCCCAGACCCTGCACTGCCTTGGTCTTTCATCTGCTTCAAGTCCCCAGTGTGTGAGGCACCACAGACCTGGGGTCCCGGTTTCTTCCCAGCAGGTTGCTGTGTACCTTCCCAGTTTGGCAGCTGGAGCAGATCTTGTTCTCAGGGAATGCCCCAGGGAAGATTTCAACGAGGCCCAGGGAAAGACCTGCTGAGCCAGCTGTCCTAGGAGGGAGTGGTTACCAGGTAGTTACAACCTCACCTCAGGGAAAAGGGCATTCACTCAGCTGGTCAGTGAGAAGGGATGCCCGCATGTCCAGGAACTCATAGTCTCCGTGGTGACTTCTGGTTCTGACACTTGGTAGTTCCCAGGCACAGGTACCTCTTTTCACCCACCAGCCTCACAGTCAGAGGTGTATTCCCCTCCTCTGTGCCTCAGTGTGGCATTCAGCCCCACCCACCACCCAAGCTCTTCAATCCAGAGAATGGAGCCTGTCTGCTGGAGAGGGAGGGGGGATAGGGAGAGGTGGCCTGGCTCTCTGTGGTACATATTTGGGCACAGTGGGCATCATCCAGGCTCCAAAGGCTGGCTGGCACGGAGGAGCCACACCTCCCGGCAGAAAGGTACACCCAAATACACATTCTGAGCCTTACCACTTTGTATCTGTAAAATGAGCCGAGCAGTTTTTAACCTCTTCCATTGTCTGGAATACCTGTTATGAGTTAGGAATCAACTGTTTCTTAAAGTGTGGCAGAATTTACCTGTATAACAAAGCGAGCCTGGGGCTCCAGGTTGGGGAAGTTGTTAAATGCCAGTTCAATTTATTTAATGTTTGTAGTTCTATTCAAGTTGTCTATATTTTGTGCTAGTTATGCCGTTTTATATTTTTCAAGGGAAATATCCATTTCATCTAAGTTTTAGGCTCTCTTGCATATAGTTGTTCATAGTACAGTAAAGCCCATAATCGGATAAGCAGAATGCAAACCAAAAAATAAAAAATCAGTCATGTACATGAAGAGATGTTTAATTATCAAGTTAATGAAATGTCCATGATGAGCCGCTACAACCAGGGGCAAACAGTTGCGAAGTTGTGTAGTTCAAATTTATCCGTTAGCTGCAAAGCAATGCCATCTAGTGGTAACTGCCCAGTCTGGCTTAAACAGATAATTCTGAGACCCAAGGATGGCCCAAACTTCCAAATCTGTGCAGCAAGTGCAGAAATTTCCCGTTAGTTGGCTGCCCAGAGCTGCAGATTTTGGTTAAAGGGACTCTTGTTCCCTTTGAGTCCTCTTCAGAGGTGGCCTGCTGGTGCCCCCCACCCCAGCCCCACCCCCCCCCACAATGGCTCTCCCAGAAAAGATAAAAAGTTGAGCCTGTACATGATCAATCCCAAGAAATAAACTTCATGTTACTGTGGGATGCTATAGTAATCTTTTATTATTTTTACATTCTTGTTATATCTGTATTTATTTATAAGGCCATTTTCTTTCTGTTCTACTTTAAATTTTATCTTCTCTTTTTCCTTATTACTTTTTTAGAGTTTGTCAATCTTGTCTAATCAAAAAAAAGCTTTTGATTTTGTTAATCTTTCTGTTTTTAGTAAGATATAGTTTTTTATTGGCATATAATTCATATACCATCAAACTCACCTTTCTAAAGTGCAGTTTGGTGGCTTTTAGTTTATTCACTAGAATGTGCAGCCTGTGTCCCTAACTCCAGCACATTTTCCTGACCCACTAGCCATCACTCTCCATTCCCATCTATCCCCCAGCTTCTGGAAACCACTGATCCGCTTTCTGTCTCCCCGGGTTTCCCATCCTGAATTGTTCATAAAAAAGGAATCGTGCAATATCTGGTCTTTTATGCCTGGCTTCTTTTTATGTTTTTAAGGCTCATCCACATTGCAGCATGTATTAGTGCCTCTCCCTTTTTATGACGGAGTAATATTCCATTGCATGGATATACTGTATTTCATTCATCCATTCATTAGCTGATGGACATTTGCATTTCCACTTTTGGGCTATGAACATCCATGTATACATTTTTGTATGGACATGTTTTCAATTCTTCTAAATATATATGTAGGAGTCAAATGGTTGAGTCATGTGATAAATCCGTGTTTAACTTTTTGAGGAACTTCCGAGTTTTTCCACAGTGGCTATCCATGTTACATTCCCCTCAGCAAGATGAGTGCATATCAACTTCTCCACATCCTAGTGGGTATGAAAAGGTATCTCCTTGTGATGTTAATGTGCATTTCCTAATAACTAGTGATGTTGAGCATTTTTTCATGTGCTTATTGGCATTTGTATATCTCCTTTGGAGAAATATCTATTTGAATTATTTGCCAGATTTTTTAATTGGGTTGTGTCTTTATTGTTGAGCTGTAGAGTTATTTTTATATTCTGGATAGTGGACTTTTTTCCACCCCCTTTGATCAATTCGTTTGGCCAAGATTTTACCTGTAAAGTCAGGGAGAAGCAGCATTGAGAGGAGGCAGTCTCCCGAGACTATCCAATGGCCCTGGGAGTCTGGCAGGCACAGGTTGGAGCAGCGAATTAGGAACGGCACAGGTCACCTTGTGTATGTTTTTATTAACTATTCACCCCATCAAGGCTCTGGCGTTGCTTGGGTCTTACCATTCCCAACACCAAAAACTTGGGGTGTTGTTAAAAATTTCTGTAATAAATTCCTATTTTTAGTCCAAGATCTTGAGGATATTCTTGATCCCTCTGTACTTCATCTGTAAAATGGAGGTATTATCCTTGAAGCATTGTTTTGAAGATTATATGATATAACGTATAGAAACACTTGGCTTATAGTTAATATATTAGACCTTCCTTCCCTCCTTTTAATACCTATTCCCACATTCTGTCTTCTAACATCTTAATCATTTTATTCTCATTGCTTAACTATAATAAACGTTTTCTTCCCATGCTATGAATTACAAAGACTTTCACTGGCCTGCTATGGGAAGAGGTACTTCTGCCAAGTTAAATTATGTGTGTATGTATATGTCTCCAGCCTTCTAAGATGAGTTTATGTCCTACTAGGTTGAAAAACAGCTCTAAGTTAAAAGGTAGTCTTGTTTTCTAATTGCATTTATGATTATGTTTGGTGCTGAACAGACTTTTACCTTCAAGTATGTGTTAAAGAGAATATTAACATAAAATAGTCCTCACTAGAGCTCCAAGAAAGATATATTATTCCATTTCTTTCTATACATCTAGCAGCAGAAATATATAAATTTTATTTAAAAGATTCAATAAACTACTGTTTGTAAAATGATAGATGGAAATCTGATTCACGATTTCCTTCTAGAACATGCAATGGGAAGAGGAAGCCCTACAGTGCACATCTGAGGACTTGAGGAATCCTCTTTTAGTCAGTGTCTAATATAATACGCAGAAACAATTTCAGTCTTTGCTATTTCAGTAGAGTCTGATAGGGAAGTTATTCAGCCAAAAGCAACATGCAGTAAGGAATAAATGGTTTAGTATATAATAGCCATAAAAGGGAAGGGGTAATTTTAGAAAATTAGGAGTCTCATGTCCCTAAGTTAAGGCATCCCCAAGGTGATTTTTGTTTCTTTTGTATATTGTTTCTCCTTGATGCCTATTGTCCTCATTTTCAAAAGCTCTGAGTTTGGCTTGAGGTAAAGTTTGTTCGTTTTAATTTTGTATCCTTTTCATTTTGGCGTAACTCCAGTCAAAAGTTTACTCACCCTTTCTATGAAAGGGGCTGATTCTTCCCAATGTTATTTGAAGAAAGGGATACCATTACTCTTCTGCCCACATTTGTAGCCACTGAATAAATTCTGATTACATTGATGAAGGAAGATATTCCTAAAATTTCATATTCCAGTTGGATTTCCTTACATTGCCAAATGAATTAACCTTAATCTGAAGAACAACTTTACATGTACAATGATATGCAAAAAGGGTTTTGCATTTAATCATATTTTATACCATTTAATTCTCATTGTAGACCTTTTACATAACTGATCCAACACTAACTGACTAAAAATCCCATGACTCTTTTCCCCTACTTATTTGCCTCTCAGCTGGTTTAAAATGTAATTTCTGCAAATGAAAATCACCTTTATTGAAATGCAACCATTTCACGGTAATCACCTATCCATAGTTAATTTTTATATGCTTTCATTTGAATAAAATTTCATTTAATATTATCAAATAAGTTCCCTTTGGGGCATGGCAATTTTCATATTGTCAACTGAACCATCAGTCAGGTCTGTGTCTTGGTGTTTCACAGAATCATTCTTTTTCCTTTTCCTATTGAACTCAGTACTGCCCTTCTTAGACTCAGGAGTATTTTATATGAAAGAGCAAGATAGCTCCCAGATTTATAGAAAAAAATTAATTTTGTCAGATGTGTGGCCAACTTTAGCCACCAAAACTCAGCCCCCTATCCCCTCCCTCACTAACTGCGAGGTGACAAACCAAACTCTAACCTTCACCAGCTCACCAAGAGTGCGTTCCGCTGGAGACCCCACGTTCCTGTTGCTGGGATCCCCTGAAGGCTTGTTGACTGGAGGCCTTCCAACTCAAGCACGCATCAGAATCACCTGGAAACCTGTTAGAACAGACTGCTGGCTCAGCAGATCTGATCTGGGCCCAAGAATGTGCATTTTAACAAGTACCTGGATGATGCGATACTGTTGTTTCAGTGACCATAAACTGAAAACCACTGCATGAGTCCCTATGTGTTGTTAACTCTGGAAGGATGCTAACTTTTCTCAACACATATCAATTTCAAAGATTCAAAAGATTAGAAAATCTGCGAAAACTTTCAAGACTTCACTTGCAGCCTGCACCAACTCGGGCCATCACAGATGCCATAACCAATCACTACAGTCACTCCCGGCCTGGATTCTGGACCTGCTCCCTTGCCAGGATTTCCAGAATTTTCCAGACTCCCCCTGCTTCACTGCTAGACTGCTGTCCCCCTGTCTCAGTATCATAGCATTATTGTTATACACCTTCTAACTCTTATAAGAGCCTGATGAAGAAAAATTTAGCCTGTTTTCTGAAGGCAGATAAAAACTGCTCACCAAGTCATGATCCTCTAAAGAACAAGCCCTTTTAGGGGTTCAACTTTAATTAGCAATCCAGTAAGTCCCTGTACATTTTAAAACATCTTCAAACTCAGAGGAAGGAGAAGTATCTCGTATTGGCTTCCACTATTGCAGATGCTTTAATAGCTTGTTGAACAATTCAGAAAGGCAAAAACATGCCCTTAATGAGCTAATCACTGCAATAGAGACGGCATAAGGTCAGGAGAGGCGATAATGTGGCTGGGACTCATGTCCCCTTACAATCAGCTTAATTTATTCCTCCTCATTCCAAGCCATTTACAAATGCACTGAAAATATAGACTGGGTTCTGCTCGAGTCCCTGGCGCAAAGGTCTGCGTACAGCACTGCTATGTTGGTCATGGAGCAAAGTTATGTCCTGATTTCCTTATGTCTAACACTGTATGGGAGATAGTTCAGGGAGCAGTCATGGGTAATCTTTATTAAAAAATAAAACCTTTCTGAATTATCTTTTCACAATAAACACAGTGATTTAGACAAAGTCAAAGCCCATTAACAGTTATAATTAATTTATAGCGAAGAGGAAGGATTTAAAGGCACAAGGGAAAACATCTTGTATTAGGATCACGGCTCACCTGTTTCACTTGTGCGGCCCCAGTCTTCATTTGTCACAGTATCCACAATGAGGTGGCCCTCCCGGCACCGAAGTACATGGAGAACACGTGTCAGACAGGCTGCCGGTTCCCTGGCTTTGGCTCCGAGTCACGGGCACCTTATTTAAAGCTCCCAGGCCTGCTCCCCAGCCCATTCTGAGAAAGGAAACTTCATGCTGTAGAGCAATGTCGGTGGCTCCCATCGCCCAACAGCAGCAGGGAGCTTTTCTTGCTTCAAAAGCACCAGGAAGGCTCCTCCCCCCACCCCCAGTAGGGCTGCCCCCCTCCCCCCCCCCCGGGTCTTCCGCCTCGCTGGGGCCTGAGTGGCCACAAGGCCGGGATGACCCTCCTTAGCCCGCTGGCAGCCCCGAGTGTCTGAGCAGCCCCTGACTTCTCAGCACCTTCGCCACCCCCGCCTTCCTCTCTCATTAGGAAAAGCTCTCCTATCCCCCCCTTAACACTGGTTGACTGATTGCACTTTAGGGTAAATGAATTCAAGTGCTTCATCTCAACCAGGTGGTTACTTTTATTCATTTTATCACTAATTACAGATTGAAATACCTTCTCCCCTTACAAGTATTTTAGCCATCAGCAAGCAGATAGAGGGAAAACTTGTAGGGAGTACTTAAGAACCACTTTCTAGAAATGGAGGTGGTAAGGTGGGCAGGAGGCATAAGCCGGGGGAGGAGGGAGCACCCCACAACACGGCCTGGGGCTGGGGCCCTTCCTTCCCCAGCGGGAACGCCTCAGCTTCCCCGCCGTCACGCCTGGTGCCCACAGCGCCCCCTCTCCTTTCCCTGGGCTCCGGACCTCTGAGATGGGTGAGGCTCCTTCTATTTGCTGCAGGAACTGGAGAAAAGCCCTTACATTTCTCAGGCTTCCCTGCTCATCTTTCCACACTGGACAGAGGGTGGGAGGTCATTCTGTCGATGGCCTTTATTGGGTCACACAAATGTCCAGTGATTCCGCTATATCAGGGGCTTCTGGTAAACAAAGTTGGAAAACACATCTTAGGTCTGAGGGCACAGCAGGGCCTCTTACCTCAACCTGCTGTATCAGGAGGTCGGGGTATCGGAGAAGAGGACATAATCCAGAATTCAGGAAACCAAGACAGAGCAGATTCCTTAAACGGGTCAAGCAGCAGTGACTGCCATCTCTAATAAAGGGCCACGCCTGAGGCCTGACATGAGGCTGGCTCAGAGGGCAGCTCTGTGTTGCAGCATGCACGTGGGAGGGGTCCAGCTTCTTATCATGCACATGGTAAAACCGAGCAGAAGGAGTAAGAATAGTATAATCACCAATCATATCGCTTCAACGCTTCCTAATTCAGTGTGCATTCCCTAGCACAAGGACATCTTCCTACCTAACCAAAACACCATGCCACCCTTAATAAAATTCCTTGGTATCATCTAACATCCAGTCCATGTTCAATCATGAATTGCAGAGAAATGTTTTTATTTTTTATGGATAGCAGGAAAATGAGTAATATTGAAAAATTGATTCTTAGTAATGCTGACTTAGAGATACTGAATAACTATCAAAAAGAAACAAAATGTACACTGGGTTTGTTTAACTGTATTAAAATAACCCTAAGTAAAACAATTTATGCAATTGCTTCACACTTATCCCCAGTGACCACAGATCATAATAACAATTATGTATGTCATTAAACGTGCACTGGATTATAGTTGGAACTGAGTAAACTGTACATCAGTAGTATAGGAATCTGCTTACAACTCTATATGAAAATTGTTTGCTTCCAAAGAAAAGGAACTGACCTAGATACTATGTTTAGATGCAGGGAAGTGTAGCTGATATCAAGAGTATGAAAGATCTTGGACTTCATCAAACTCCTGACAACCTTCTCTCATTACCTTTGCAATGATGTATTACGCTCTTAGCTAGGTGAGGAAAATGCTGATATGAAACTTCAGCACAATTACAGAAAATGCAATTTTTCTGGGACCTCTGAGAAGAAAATCTTAGAACCTGAAGGATTAGTTTTGCACACTGTAGCTGTTTAATAACTTCTCCTCCTCCTCTTCCTACTCCCTAAACCCACCTCAGATTTCCAGGTGAGGGTTCACAAAACTGACCTAAAGTAAATTACTTGTAATTCAGCATGTCTTTTGGGAAACAGTGATGATTACATCACAAGGCTTTCTGCAAAGTTACTGGACTACCTTCCTAAGAACTTTGCACAAATCCCTTTCTAAATCTAGCAGTAATAAGGATGCACTTGATTCACAGAAAAGAGCGGTGAACAGAAGGCCGGGGGCGCTCCACACACCTGTCTGCTTCCACTCCTGCGGCAGCTGGTGTTAGCCCGGAGGACAAGCCCCACGCCCTGTTCTCATTCTCCGCGGTCCTTGTGGCTGGCTGCTTGGTTTCTGCACCCAGACTCCACTGGCAGCTCAAGGGCCCCCGCCTGCCCCAGTGGTCAACCAGATTGACTTAGAATCCTGAGACAACCAATCTCGGAAATGTTGCCCTCAACCCATCAGTGAGGTTGTAAGCGTAACTGGGCAGCTCCTGTTAAGTTCATATTAGCGAGGCCTTCTGCAGAAAGGGAGGAAGGGAGCAGGTGGAAAGGAGAGAGGGAAAAAGGGAGGGAAGGTGAAGGTAAAGGGGGCGGTGCTGTGCTTGGAAAGGAACCCTTGAAACAAAGCACTGGTGAGCGTGTTAGAAATTTTTAGTCTGACAGCCCAGCTCTCCCAAACCATGGCAGCTATAAAGGGAATATAATTATACTTAACAGAAGCCACCTGCATTTTGAAGTTGCCCTAAATTTAAAGCTTCTGGGAGTCTTAATTAAATTTAATGAAAACCATAGCTGCTAAACAAAGATGTATTGTAGCTCCCACTTAGTTATTCCTGAGGAAATTAAGTAGCAATCATGAAGACCTACCTCAGCCTTTAAATTTAAACCTCTAGATATTAACGCCCAAAGTCTATAAATAAGGTAATGCTCTCTTCTCTTTATTAGCTAATAACATTGTCACACTACTCACCTGCTCCTGTAGGAAGAAAGAAAAACAGAAGTAGATGGGAATAGGAGACAAGAGCAAAGTTATCCTCAGTATGAAACGGCATTGTCCCAATTGGCTTCCCATCCCCTTTGAGCCCCTCCTCCACCCCACCATCACCTCCACCCCATGTGTATGTTACTTGACGTTGCAGTTTCAGTGTCTGGTTGATTCAGATCAGGATGGGTGTCTATAAGTCACAGCACCAGAACAGTGGTTCATTATGCTCCCATGGTAATCTGACTTCACCTAGACCACTGATATGTAGAAACAAGGGTGAACCTTCTGATGGATTGCAGCAGCACACTAGTAGAGAGACACTGAGAGCTGACAGCAGGCAGGAACTTGTCTCTAGGACTAGGACAGGGAGGGGAAGATGAAGTGGCCTAGTCTGCCTCTGCAGAGGGCAACCAAACAGTCCCAAGGCAGGGCACTCAGCGTTCGTGTGCTTCAGAAGCCCCTAGAGAGCTTACTACAGCACAGCTTGCTGGGCCCTCCCCTCAGAGATCCTGAAATCCATAGGTCTGGAGTGGGGCCGAAAAACTTGCCTAACAAACTCCTAGGAGCTGCTGATGCTTCTGGTTCAGAGGCTATATTTTGAGAACCACTAGTCTAAGACATGGTGTCTCAGAAGTTTAGAAAACTGAGGTGTTATTTAGGAAATGGTTTGGTATTAGGTGAATCTAATCCAAAAGGCAGAACACTGTGGTTCTGCTGAGTCCCAGAAATCTGTCCCATAAAAGCAGACCATCACAATCAGCTGAGAAATAAAGTCTCACCCTGGGAAAGGTAAACAGAACCAGATGGGATCCTGCAGCCACAGTCCACCGGCTGAAATCAGATTAGGACTTCTGTCCTTAAGGGAACCAGCCAACATGCTGTGGAAGGTCCCTAGGGGCTGAGGGACAAATCTGTGACAGATAGCTTCAAGGCGAGAACTTGAAAGCCTCTCCTACCCACGAGAAAGACCGGACTCGTCCGCAGGTAGACTGAAACAAGTGTTCCCTCTGCTGGCATAAAATCTCTGACAAGTGGAACCCACCCCAAGTGGAATCTTTGTCTGGAACCCACACAGACAAACTCCTGCCCACAAGTGCTCCAGGTCTTGACAATTCCTGTATAATTAAGCGGAATATCTGAATCATTAAACTCTACACTCAAGTGCTTACATTTAGAGCATTGTCTGCACCAATTTAATGAATCATAGAACACACAAGTATAGGCAATGTTATTAAAACTTTTATATTCATTTTTAATTAACTCTTAAAACAACCCCTCGAGACAAGCCAAAGAACATTCGAGAGAAGAGATTCTCGGGCATCACATACTGGCCCTCAGACCTGCCATTCTATGAAGTTGAGATCAGTGTCCTGATTCCAAGTCCAACATTGTTCCCATAAGACCACATTCCCTCCTTTAAAAAAAGTTTGAACCAAGTCCACAGAACAAGAGAAATTTAATTTCTCTTGCTTCATTGAGCCAAAACCAAAATCAACAGACCATATAAGGAAACATATTTCACCAATCCACTGAATTTTTTTTTTTTTTTTTTACAGAGACAGAGAGTCAGAGAGAGGAACAGACAGGGACAGACAGACAGGAACAGAGAGAGATGAGAAGCATCAATCATCAGTTTTTTGTTGCGACATCTTAGTTCAGGGATTGGGAACTTTTTTGGCTGAGAGAGCCATGAACGTCACATATTTTAAAATGTAATTCCATGAGAGCCATACAATATGTTTAACACTAAATACAAGTAAATGTGTGCATTTTATGTAAGACCAACACTTTTAAAGTACAATAAGTCTCTGAATTCTTTTTAATAACGTTGTTATGCGGTTACTAATCAATGATGAATAAAGTACTTCTTACCATTAATGCAACTTCTGGTGCTGCATGGTTTTGCTGATGGCTTTGTAGTCTGGTTGATACATGTTGAGGTTAAGCTTCATGCAGGCATTGAGACTTCCATCCGTTAAACGTGATCGTAGGTTGGTCTTAACGTTCCTTAGATGTGAGAAAGACTGCTCACATCCATACATAGAGCCAAACATTGTCAGTACAGCAATACTCACACGTTGCAGTGTGCGGTATGTGACGGGAAGTGCGTTCCAGGTTTTGACAATCAGCTGGTCCGTGGGTTAAAGGTTTTTCATTTCTCTCCACTTGTGTTTGCTCACCAACTCTGTTTGCTGTCGTGCAAGTCTTTCCAAATCTTCATTCAGTGACTCAAACTTACTCGCCCACATGTCTGAGGCCTTCAGGTCAGCAGCTTGTAGCTCAAAATCTCTGACGGAGACACTGGGGATGTAACTCAGGTCCACTGCACACTCGTGTGGATGGGTGATGAACTTAAAAAGACGAGTGTGCTCACGAAATTCTCCAAAGCGCACTTTGAATGACTGCAGGAGATTAGATGTGAAGCCCGCTAGCTGCTGGAGATCAACATGTTGAGCAGGGTCACTTGCTGTGCATGCATCTTTAAACTCTCCCAGTTTTTCAAAGTGTAGTAAATGACCTGTTTCAATGTCGGCAATGAAGAGTTCCAGTTTGTTTTCAAATGCAAACATTGCTTGTTGAAGGGATAAGACTGTATTTCCAACGCCTTGCATTTTCACATTGAACTGGTTCAGATGATCAGTCATGTCCATGAGATAGTAGAATGTCAAGAGCCACTCAATGTTAGCTAACTCAGGATGCTCGATGTTTTTCACTTCAAGAAAAGTCCAGATTTCGCTCAGACAAGCCGCAAAATGGCTGAGCACCTGCCCTCTTGACAACCAACGCACATTGATGTGCAGAAGTGGACCAAGATAATTATTCCCAACTTCATCCGCAGTGTTTTAAACTGGTGATCATTTAACGCTCAGGCAACAATAAAGTTGACCACCCTAATGACCAGTGACATCACCTCACCAAGCTGCTCGCCACACATCTGAGTACAAAGTGCCTCCTGATGTAGGATGCAGTGAAAACTTAGAATGGGTCTCTTTTCATGTTCACGAAGAAGCACTACGAATCCTCTGTTTTTCCCCCACCATGCACAGAGCACCATCAGTACACACCGAAATAAGTTTATCCGTCGGTAGATTTTTTTCTTTAGCGAACTCAGTGAAAGACTTGAATAAATCCTTCCCTCTTGTTGTCTCTTTCATAGGCAAAACAGCAAGACTTTCCTCACGAAGTGTCACCGACAGCATACCTTGCAATCATGCTGAACTGGGATAAATGGCTTACGTCTGTTGACTCATCCAAAGCAAGAAAGAAAAGAATGGTGCTGCATTTATGTCCTTCACTTGTGTTGCCTCAATTTGATTTGCCATCATGATGATACGATCGTGAATAGTTCTTGCTGACAGAGGCATGTTTTTTATTCATTTGATTATCTTGTCTTTATCCAAAAAGTCGTCAAAAAGTTCATTGGCAACATCAAACATGAATGTTTTGGCATACTCCCCATCCGTGAATGGCTTTCCGTTTCTCACAATTGCAGAAAGCACCAGCAAAGCTAGCTGAATTCTAGTCACCTTGTTGGGTCCAAACACGGAGTTGCTGCTGACTAGCTTGCACTCTGCACAGTAGCTCTTGACATGCTTTCTTCCTGCTGTCCCCCACTGGATATTTTGATGCAAATGTAGTATGGCGTGTGTTGAAGTGCCGCTTTATATTTGACCGTTTCATTGATGCAATTTTATCATTGCATATTAGACACACTGCAGAACCTGCTCTCTCTACAAAGGCGAATTCCTCTGTTCATTCCTGCTAAAAAGTATGATACTCCTCATCTTTTTTTCTTTTAGCCATCTTCTTTGTCAAAAGGGTTTCTGCAATTAGCTAGCTGACCACTTGATTAAAAGGAGGGAAGTTTACTTCCTGACCTCACAACGACCCGTGTACATTATGCATTATCCAATAAAAATTTGGTGTTTTCCCGGAGGACAGCTGTGATTGGCTCCAGCCACCCACAACCATGAACATGAGCGGTAGGAAATGAATGGATTGTAATACATGAGAATGTTTTATATTTTTAACATTATCTTTTTTTTATTAAAGATTTGTCTGCAAGCCAGATGCAGCCATCAAAAGTGCCACATCTGGCTCGCAAGCCATAGGTTCCCGACCCCTGCCTTAGTTGTTCATTGATTGCTTTCTCATATGTGCCTTGACTGTGGGCCTTCAGCAGACTGAGTAACCCCTTGCTCGAGCCAGCGACCTTGGGTCCAAGCTAGTGAGCTTTGCTCAAACCAGATGAGCCCACACTCAAGCTGGCGACCTTGGGGTCTCGAACCTGGGTCCTCCACATACCCAGGTTCTAGTCTGATGCTCTATCCACTGCGCCACTGTCTGGTCAGGCCCACTGAATTTTCTAACACATAGCACAGCCCGTTTTCCTAAAGAAGCCCCTCCCTGCCTTAGGAAACGGAACTCTCTGTCACTAAAGGTAACTGAGCAGGGGCTGCACAACTACTTGCCAGGTACATTTAAAAAAGGATTTGGGCACTGGTGAGTGGACATTGATGCTATTGATTCTGTTGGGCCTAAATTTCCTTAATTTCTCTGTTAGGCTACTCTTTAAAAACAGACAATATCCCTATCACTCTTTCTATAATTTGTATGTGTTAAATGTTTCTGTGGGACCTGTCATTTCAAAAGACAATGACAACTCAGTATTTTTATTGCAACGGTTAACATAAATGACTTTTTTTTCATACTTGCCAGTTAATTTTTGACAAGTTGAAGTACATGGTAAGCTTTTTTTTTTTTTTTTTTTTTTAACCAGAATCCATGGGTTTTGGAATTTCAAAAATAGAACAATACTAGTATCACACTGTAATACTGGTGGCCAAGGCCAGGCAGGTCCACACTGGATTCAGGAAGACGATAGAGAAACTGCGGAGCCAGAAAGCGTTGGGTCATTCCCATTTAATAGATTCTCCCAGTGGCAGACGAGCAAATAGGGAAAACCGCTTCTCAGAAGAACAAACAGCGAGTGACCCCTCACAGTAATAGGCTGGCAATTCGCCCCCCACAATCCCCTCTGAGTGCAAGCACCCGTAGCCTTACACAGACTGTCCACACGTGGTGCTGCCATGTGCTCACACACTAATCAGGCAAAGTGCCTGCTGCCAGGAAACCAGCGAGCAAGCCTAACACAGCTGTTTCCCCCACACCCACAATCCCATTTGTGTGTGTTTCTTGCCCAATGGCACATCTGACTACCTGAAAGTGTTTTCTTTAATCTTCTTTGATGCACTCTCTCTCCTTTTCTTTCTGCTGCTCACACTGTCAACTTTTAAAATATCTTTCAATAAAAATATTTTTTTTGAAAAATGTCCTTAGGCATCAACCTTGTGATGTTTATTATAAAACCTTGCACATTTTTAATGGAGTCATTTTAAAAATTCTGCTGATAAACCCAAGTAAAAGCATATTAATATTTTAAATGGAAAGCCCAGCAAGGCTACATGCCACATAGACTTAGGAGTTAAACAAGCTGGGTTAGACTTTAGGCACCAATATTGTGACTTTGGGAAAGCTTCCTCTCTGGAAAAAAGGATGAAAAATGCAAATAACTCATATCAATAAACTGCAATAATGACGTAGGTGTGGTACCAGCATAATGCATAAGGCAGCAGCATTTTACAGTGACTGAGCACAAAGACTGCTTGGACCCAAATCCCCAATCTGCCACTTAAATAGCACTATGCTCTTGAGAAAGTTATTTAGTCTCTCCTGACCTGTTTTCTCATCTTTATACTGGGGCCAGTAACATTATCTACCTCATAGGCTTGTTGTGATGATTAGCTGGGTTGATACCAGTAAAGCCGCTGGCACAGGGCACTTGGGCACTAGCTCCCTTACCTGGCATCCTTTCCCCAAGCTATCTCTGAGTCTTCCTATTCTCCTCTTCCTACCTTGCTGTCCCACTTTACCCGGAAGGAAAAAATACATGTAAGCTAGAGGTAGAATTTCTCTTAGGGAGAGAAATCTTTTTCTTTAGCCATGTATACTGAACTCTCGTTAGCTATAAATAGAGGCCCTCCAATGGCCTGGTTGGGAAACAGGGCTAAACTGTTAAGTAAAACAAAGTAGAAGGAGATTGGAGCTTCTGAAGGCATGGAAGATGGGTTGGGCAGACAAAGGAGGAGTCATCCTGTGTGGAACTTTTCAGTGGTGGCAGTGGCGAAGGCAGTTCTAAGAGCCAGTGTCTAGTCTAATATATTCCACAAGTAGCCTGCTGGGCTAAGGCTGTGATATAAACCACTGCATGCTAATTTTTTTTTTTTTGGTATTTTTCTGAAGTTGGAAACGGAGAGGCAGCCAGACAGACTTCCGCATGCGCCCAACCGGGACCCACCCAGCATGCCCACCAGGGGGCGATGCTCTGCCCACCCGGGGTGTCACTCTGTTGCGACCAGAGCCATTCCAGCGCCTGAGGCAGAGGCCACAGAGCCATCCTCAGCGCCCGGGCCAACCTTGCTCTAATGAAGCCCCGGCTGCGGGAGGGGAAGAGAGAGACAGAGAGGAAGGAGAGGGGGAGGGGTGGAGAAGCAGATGGGCGCTTCTCCTGTGTGCCCTGGCCAGGAATCGAACCCGGAACTCCCACATGCCAGGCCAATGCTCCACCACCAAGCCAACCAGCCAGGGCCTCCATGCTAATCTTAACACTTCAATAATGGTCTATGGTGGTGGTGGTGGTGGTGGGTGGTACCAACAAAAATGAATGCTATTCCACATTTACATTCAATGCACAATAAGAAAGTAGCTGAATAGAGTGAGATGAGAAACTGACTATTCTATAAAGTCAGAAAATCATATCAAAAGGTGATAAGAAAGCCATCAAAAGCCACAAAGAATACATGGACATGGTGGTGAGGATATCAGAGTTCTTACTGTAAGCGGATGGGAACTCTTTCAATTTAAATATTAAGTGAGAAGTGATCAATAAGGCTTGAAAACTTGGGCTCCCACCACCTTTCCCCCACCAAGACTGTTTATATCTTAATTATACCATTTTCTACCTTTTTATCACTGGCTTTTCATTGGACATACATATACCATATAATTCTTACTTGATCAAGTGAAATACTTGATTTCAAAGCAACGCTAGAACTTTAATGTTCATAGAGTCCTAAAATCTGGAAACTAAAAGACCTCCTGGGGATCACATAGTCCAAGCTCTTAACAGCTAGGAAACCAGCCTAGAAAGTGACTTCGTCCACTCCACAGGGCTGGTTACCAGAAGCAAATGGACTTGAGTTTTCGGCCAAGGGCAACCATTCCTCCCTCTTCATAGGAGTAGCTGTTTCAAATTAGAAAAGGAATAAAAATAAGCCTCAGTATATAAGATGGCTCACAAAAGCTGCCTGTATATGTTTTATTTGTTTTTGTTTGTTTTTCATTAAGTTAGAGGTAGGAAGGCAGAGACAGACTCCCACATGTGCCCCGGGATCCATCTAGCAAGTCCCTACCAGGGGATGCTGCTCTGTTGCTCAGCAACTGAGCTATTTTAGCACCTGAGGAAAGGCCATGGAGCCATCCTCTCAGCACCTGGGGCCAACTTGCTTGAACTATTCAAGCCATGGCTGTGGGAAGAGAAGAGGGAGAGAGAGAAGGGGGAGGAGTGGAGAGAGAAGGGGGAGGTAGCTTCTCCTGTGTGCCCTCACCTGGAATTGAACCCAGGACTTTCACATGCTAAGCCAATGCCCTACTGCTGAGCCAACCATGCAGGGCTGTACAGGCTGAGTTGAGACATTAATCTACTTCAGCAATGGATAATCTCTATTTCAACTATGCCAATCAATAGTGTCAATATATTATTATATCAAATAACTTTCTAATGTAGCCTTAGAATACAATGTCATGAAAAAGTTCATTCTTTGACATATAAAAGTGAAATTAAGTATAAAACATGTCCATTGATTATCAGAACTTCTAAAGTTAGTTTTCCAGTGTCTTGAAATGATTTTCAGTAAAGTTGAATTAAAGTTAACAGTTTAGAAAGTCCAATGCTTTTACAAAAGATGAGACTTTAAATAATTTTTGTTGTAGTCTAATTATTGAATAAGTGATTAAAGTAATACTCACTGGATTTATGAAGTGAAAATCAAATAACATATTAATTAACAATTTGGAGAACTGGAACCTATGATTTCTTGTAAACGGCTGAATGATAAAGTCATAGTTCTATAGCAATTCAATGTTTACAAGAAATAATTTCATCTTTAAGATTTACAGAAAAGATAAAGGTGAGTTACTGTCTAGAAAGTGGAGTTAATAGACCATGTCTCAGTTCTCTAAGTATTATTCTTTTATAATAGCTACCGCATAAGCCTAATTAAATTCAAGAGAGAATCTCTGTCAACTACAAGATAGTATCAAAAAAAAAAAAGACAAAGAATATTGTATCAGTTTGGATATTGGAGGAGGAGTGGAGGTCTGGAGGTCTGAGTCCCTGAGGTGTTATAAAAAGGCTCTTGGGGAGTGGAACTGTAATATATCAAAGGTTGACCAGGGTGTGAGTTAGGGGCATGTTTTCAGCTCTGCAAGGACAGTCAGAATTTTAAAAAACCTTTAAGACTTTTCTATAATTCCAAAGTTATAAAGTAAAAAATACTGCCTGCTTTAAAGAAACAGCACTTTACAGAGCCCCATTCACCTTAATCATATTATCCTTTAAAGATAGGGATGGAAAAATATTTAGAAGCACTGCTTAGAATGCATAGCAGACTAAACACAGCCAGAGGTTGGAGACCTGGTTGGTATGACTCACACCTCTCCTGCTGTGACCTGGGACAGCTCACTTGGAATTTCACTGCCATCTGCCCAATGTCCAAATGTATTTGTTTTTGTTTTTTAAATTGTCAACTCTAAACAACAGAACTATTAGTTCACATGTGGGGAAATGCTTATTTTTTAAACAATTCATGGGAAAATGTTAATTATCTAATTAATTAAAAATGACAATTTGAAAACCAAGCTCAAGTAGATGCAGAGAACAGACTGATGATTGCCAGGGGTGGGGTGGGGTGTAGGGGGCAGTAATAGCTAAACTGTTTTAATTTTAGGTTAGAAATTTGAATAAAAATTAAATCAAACTTCAGAAACAATGAACAGCTGCTAAAGAATTTCTTTAAATAATAGCAACTTTAAGACATAACAATAAAATTAAATATACTCATTCATTGTAATCGGCTGCTTGAGGTTACATATATATCTTCTCTTCCTTATTCACATCTAAATCTCCAATGCCTATTGCACATGAAAGGTTCAGTAAATACTGAGCTGACTACCCACTAGTGGCACTGAAAATTACTATTTGTTAATCACTATGGTTATATGTAACAAAAGCCATGTTGCTGGAATAGCACTCATATTAACCTGAAAGGTTAAGAGGAAGGGAAAATGGTTTGTTCCTCTCTGTTCAAACTTACAGCCCCCTTGCAGGCCAATAAACTTAAGTCCTCCTAACCAGGCAGAGGGAAAATGAGAGAGGCCTATTGCTACAGGAGCTGGTGGGCCAGAATGTAGTGGTCCCAAACACCCCTCTCTAATTTCACAATCTGAAATCTAGATGAAATACCCTCACAGTCCAGATGCCCTCCTTTGGAAAGCGGGCCAAGGCAGTGGCTCACTTTGGACTGTGGCTTGGTTGCCACTGAGCCTCAGTTTCAGTTGATTATTCAAAAAGGCCAAAGATTCAAATCATTTGCTCACACAGCACTACCCACCTCCTCACGACACACTCTATGAGCGGGACGTGCTTTCCCAGCCAGAGCAGGGGCCTGGCCATCCTCTGCACACAGGCCAGCGGCCACTTCTGGTCCTAGTGTGCTCCCACAGCCACCTCCTTTGAATCAGAAATCTACCGTATTTCCCCATGTATAAGACGCAACCTTTTACGAAAAATTTGGTGTCTAAAAACAGTGGTTGTAGTTTTTTTACTTGCATTTCCCGCTTTTTTGCACTTATTTTTGCGCTCATGGTTGAAGACGGTGATCTGTCATCAGACACAGATGAGGACAAGCTAATGGATGGGAGTTCTGACAGTGATGAGGAGCTGTATGAATTTTATGATGAGTAAAACTTGAGTTCAATAACTTTATGTAATACATTTTTTTTTCAAATTTCGGGCGCCAAAATTAAGGTGCGTCTTGTACACGGGAGTGTCTTATATCTGGGGAAATACGATAAATCTCACTGCTCCCATTGCTTTTCTTGCTTGGCGGCACACAGTTAGTGGTGCTGGGAACTGAAGCCCTGCTGCAGTCTGCAGGCGCTGGCTCACAGAAGCCTGTCACTTTCGTTTTCTGTCGCAGAACTCAGCACTCCTAAATATGCCGACACTTGCTCTCCTTTCCTTCCTGCCAACATGGGACAAGCACAAGCGGACCCTTGAGGCTGTACAGGATGCCGTAAAGCTGCTCTCACCTGTGACCCAATAATTCCACCTCCGAAAAGATTTCATCTGAGAAAACTATTCAGAAGAAGTGCTGTTTACAGATAGGGCAGTGGTTCACGAGTGCTGGTGAGGATGGAAAGGTGATGCCCGAGTCGCTGGTTTGCAAACGAGTAGAGCCCGGCGCCACAGTGGACAGGTCCGCATCAGCCCCGTCCTCGGAAGGCACAGGGCTCCAGTGGGAGCGGGGCTCCAGTGGGAGCGGGGCCAAGGATGAGCTGCAGGTTGTAACTGCCCAGATGTGGGAGTGGGGCAGAGCTTGTCATCCTTGCGTAATTCATGTGAATTCATACTTACATAATATTAGGATTTAAAGCAAATAAAAATGACACTTTAAAGTTTTGTTTTCTAAACCAGTGCTCTCAACACCTACGTCCACCCACAGGCCAAACCCAGCCCCGGGCCTGTTTGAGTGCAGGTTTTTATGTTTGTTAAAATGCTATTTAAGGAAATGAATAGGCCGTAAGTGGGCTGCAAAGTCTAAAATATTTACTATCCGGCCCTTTACAGAACATGTTTGCTGACCCCTGATGTAACTTCAAAAGATACTGATGGATATAGAGCTGTTCAGCCCCCTTTCACCTGGTGCTCATTGAAGTAAGACTTCTTATCTGTGTTTTCTGGTTTCCTTTTGTCTTCCTCCATGCTGCCCTCAAAAACTCCCCCAGCCACTGCTGCCAAAACCATACAGCTCTCTCTCTCTCTTTTTTTACTTGTCTACTGTGGACTCAAAACTTATTCAACAAAGTTTCTTAAAAGAAGGGATCTGGATGAGCCTGCGAACAGCTCTGAATTTTAGTGCCTCAACATTTTACTTCTTCAGGTTTCCTTTTATTTATTCTTTTTAAATATATATTTTTTAATTTATTCATTTTACAGAGGAGAGGGAGAGAGAGAGAGAGAGAGGAGAGACAGAGAGAGAGAAGGGGGGAGGAGCTGGAAGCATCAACTCCCATATGTGCCTTGACCAGGCAAACCAGGGTTTCGAACTGGCGACCTCAGCACTTCCAGGTCGACGCTTTATCCACTGCACCACCACAGGTCAGGCCTCCTTTTATTTTTTAAACAATTCTAACCCTCGTATCTAGATGTCACCTACTAGGCAACTTCAGCTAAAATGTTTATTTACTGCATATACGTGTGATGTAAATCTAGATTCGTCTTTTAACCAAGACTTGTTATTTTTCTGTTTTGCCTATTTGTGGGTTTTTAAATAAGTTATTTTCTTTCCTCTCCCCTCTTAAGTAGCTTAGTCCACACTGACCTAAAATCTTCTGCTCTTCAGAAAAGCCCTCTCCGTAACTTGCAGCTTCTGAGGCTTCTCAACTTCAGAATATCAATGGGACTGGATTATCATTTAGTTTCACTGCAGTATTTGTTGACCTAAAGGACAAAGTTAATGTTAGGGTAGTATTATTATTAATAGATTATTACTCATATCTATTTTTCTATCATTTTAGAAATCAGCTTTCTCAGACTATTTGCTTTAAAATATAGATACCAAGTTCTGTGAGAAGTCCGAGACTGTTCTACGAGCGTTGGTTAAGAACAGCTTTGCACAGGCGACACGTGTGGGATGCCTAAGAGTATAGAGGATTTTACCACACGATGAGGTGAAAAGCAGCTTAGGAGAGCCAAGGAGCCCCTGGGTAGACATTCCTGATTCGGCACCCCAGGACCCAAAATTCCGTTATCACATGCGATTCTCTCTCAGGCCTTGTAGCTTAGATGCAGCTGGTCCCATCAGCACAGCAGTTAACACGGCACGCTTGAGACGGCTATCCTTAGAAATCTTGCTTGCAAGGTTGGCCCTTGGCTGGCATCTGGGAACTTAGATCTGAGGAAGGTTCCCACCATTCCTTCATTGAAAAAAGTGGCTCCCTGTGCTGAGCTGTACAAACCATGTGGTTTATATTAACTGCCTGTTTTCCTCCTAGGAGGCTGGAATTTTGGTACGTGCTCTGGCAGAAGCCTATGTGACCAACCTCCCAACTAAAACCTTGGACACTGAGTCTCGGTAGTCATTCCATGCCTGTCGTCACAGTGTGATGCTGGGGAATTAAGCATGTTCTATGTAACTCCATGGGGAGAACTCTTGAAAGTCCCTTCCTGCTTTCCTCTGGACCTTGCCTTCATGCAGCCTTTTCCCTTTTCTGATTTTGCTTTGTTTTGCTGTAATAAATCAGTCTTGAGTCCAACTCTAGGCTGAGTGCTGTGAGGCCTCCCAGGAAACCACCAAAACTGGGGAAGTCTTGGGAATCCCCTTTACCTTTAGCTACATGTAAGGCCCTTGCAGATGCAGTCCAATGAATACATCCACCAACTCTGGCTGTTGTGATGGGTTCAGGGATTGGCTATTAACCCCATCACAACTAGGGAGACCAGGAGTGAACTTCACGGGGGCTTCTGAGAGAACCTATGACTTCTGTTTCTGCTGGTTGATTTGGGATGGGACTGTTGGCTGCCTTCTTGTACCACAACAGGAATAACCAGGAGCTTCCAGGAGGATAACATGGGGCAGGTGGGTAGAGCAGGCAGGGAGACAGCAGGGGTTTGGACCTAGAAAACACTGAATTGCTTGATCAAGCCTCTTGAAAGCCAGTCTAATCCTGAAGTTATGTGGATACGTTCTGTTACACCAATTTGAACTGGTTTTACTTGCAACTGAAAGAATCACAACGGATATAACCTTGAACCATGTTAAAGAATCTGAATTAAGATAACCATTCCAGTTTTCTCAGTTGGAAAATCACACGGTCAGAAGGCCCCTCTGATGGGTGGTGAGGGTGTGTGGGCAAAGACTGGCGAGACCAGAGGGAAAGTCATCAAGTGTAAGGACAAACTTGGGTAGTGGTACCAAAGAAGAAAAGCCATAAATATCCAGGAAATAAAAGTGACAAAAGTTGGTGGATTAAATATGAGGTGTGGCAAGATAAGAGTCGAAGATGACTGGTTTAGGCCAAAGGTGATGCTCTTCACTAAGAGAGAAACAGAACAGACACAGATTTGGGAAAGGAAAGAGAGAGAGAGATCCCATGTTTATTTTAGACATTTATCTGCAGTAACAGAGAATTACTGCAGTCTAGTAATGGTTTGGAGCTGTGGATGGGACTGGGGAATTATGGAAAGATCAAAGCTAAAGATGCAGATTGCGAGTTCACAGTACTTAGTGAATGCTTGAAGACTGTCGATTAAATTACCAGGGAAGAAAATGTCTACCAAAAAGAAAAGGCTGAAACCTCAATCAAAAATTCTGAAAAAAAAAAAAAAAATAGCCCTGGCCGGTTGGCTCAGTGGTAGAGCGTCGGCCTGGCGTGCAGAAGTCCCGGGTTCGATTCCTGGCCAGGGCACACAGGAGAAGCGCCCATCTGCTTCTCCACCCCTCCCCCTCTCCTTCCTCTCTTCCTCTCTGTCTCTCTCTTCCCCTCCCGCAGCAAGGCTCCATTGGAGCAAAAGATGGCCCGGGCGCTGGGGATGGCTCCTTGGCCTCTGCCCCAGGCGCTAGAGTGGCTCTGGTGGCGGCAGAGAGACGCCCCGGAGGGGCAGAGCATCGCCCCCTGGTGGGCGTGCCGGGTGGATCCCAGTCGGGCGCATGCGGGAGTCTGTCTGACTGTCTCTCCCCGTTTCCAGCTTCAGAAAAATAAAAATAAATAAATAAATAATTCTGAAAAAAATAGGTAGACAAAGATAATTACAAAAGAGACAAGAGATGAACTCATAAGTTCATTAAGAAGTTAATATATTTCTCATTGAAGGAGAAAAGGGAAGTAACAAATTAAGGATGGGGCACTCAATAATATTAGCTATTACAGAAAGGTTCAGGAGCCTGGGGACCAATAAAGAAGCTGCTGCCAAATCCGGATGCCAGTGTCTCTCTGCCCTTTAAGGCTGACAGAGGTAAGTTAGTAAGATAATTGAAACATCACTTTCTCAACACATTTTAAGCATCTACTGTATATATACAACATATTTATTAATGTATGATGACATTTGATTAATTTCAATATGCGATTCCAATTTGGAAGAGCACTAAGCTTTTCCAAGCTTAACAGGGACAATAGCTATTATAAAAGACCAACTTAAAAGACTGCCCTTGTTTTGTTAATTTGGTTTCCATAACAATGTATCACTCTGAATTGATTTGATGATACTATACAGAGTTCATGAGGCTAAGGCATACAGGCCGAATATGTAACTTTTCTTCTATGGCTTCTACATACCCTGCTCTTCCAGCACTGAGCTAAACATTAAAATTCTAAATTTCTGAGACCTCTCTTGAGCCCCAAACTCGAGTGCCCTCAGTCTTGTTCCCTGAAGCAAAGTTCTGTGCTGTGTGCCCCCAGGAGCCCTAGTTAGGACTGAAAGCATGTTTACCCAGCTGCTGGGAAAACTGACTATAAGCTATTGCTCTACTGCTGTGCCCCAGGTCCTGGCGCCTTCACCAGGCAGAGCAGGTCATACCCAGAGACTAGTTAACTCAGGACAAATCTGAAGGGCCATCCAGCTTCTGAGCTCCTTAAAATGCCTGCTGAAGGCATTGTAAAAACGCACCACAGCCTAACTTCTCCGTCTGCCTAGCCCTGCTTCCTTCGTTTACCCCACACTGCCCTGTGTGTGTTGACCCCAAAAAACACTTCCAAATATTCCCTGCCTACGAATCTTCACCTCCAAGTCCGCTTTCCTGAGACCCCCCCACACCCACACACTCTCTACTCAGCTGTGCTCCGTGACCGAAACTTACTCTATCCCTGGCCTGAGCACCCATCCACTCGCTTTCTGATGACAGCTGCAGCCAAGCCATCAAGAGTGTTTCTCAGCACACATCATCTGAGCTAAACGCTGGGGAAAAGAAGGATATGCTTGTACTTCCTAGTCACCAGCTTATGATTTAAGATGACCAATTAAGCAAGAAATCTATATTTGACAGACTTACAAGCATTAGATGAAAGTAAAGAATTTCCAGCAAAAGGGGGAGAGAAAGAAAGAAAACTACTTGCAAACACAAA
This sequence comes from Saccopteryx leptura, assembly GCF_036850995.1. Lineage (NCBI taxonomy): Eukaryota > Metazoa > Chordata > Mammalia > Chiroptera > Emballonuridae > Saccopteryx > Saccopteryx leptura. The sequence goes on along the minus strand of NC_089506.1, from coordinate 177,600,047 downwards.
GACCTTCCTCTTGCCTTAAAGCAAAGAATGAAAATGAGTATATCGATGAAAATTCATGTTAAAACTGGGCTTTGATAAATTAGAGAACATAAAAAAAAAAATCAAAAAGTGGTCCTGGCCGGTTAGCTCAGTGGTAGAACGTTGGCCTGGCGTGCAGGAGTCCCGGGTTCAATTCCCGGCCAGCGCACACAGGAGAAGCGCCCATCTGCTTCTCCACCCCTCCCCCCTCCTTCCTCTCTGTCTCTCTCTTCCCCTCCTGCAGCCAGGGCTCCATTGGAACAAAGTTGGCCTGGGCACTGAGGATGGCTCTGTGGCCTCTGCCTCAGGCGCTAGAATGGCTCTGGTTGCAACAGAGCGAAGCCCCAGAAGGGCAGAGCATCGCCCCCTGGTGGGCATGCTGGGTGGATCCCGGTCGGGCACATGCAGGAGTCTGTCAGACTGCTTCCCCGTTTCCAACTTCAGAAAAATACAAAAAAAAAAGTGTAAAACACATCAAAATGGTCTTACTCATTTAATTTTTCTTTCAACTTAAAAATGCTACCACAATTCTTTTTTACTTCTTAGTTTTGGAGAGAGACAGAAGCAAGAAAGAGGGTGAAAAGCATCGACTCATAGCTGCTTTCACTTTAGTTGTACACTGAATTTCTTGTACGTACCCTGACCAAGGCTGTGCCAGTGTCCCCCTGCTTAAGCCAGCGACCTGGGGCTTTTTTCATGCTAGCAACCTTGGGGCTCAAGCCGACAAGCTCTGGGATCATGCAGATGATCCCCTACTCAAACCAGTGACCCCATGCTGACAAGCCCACGCTCAGAGCCAGAGACCTCAGGGTTTTGAACAGGTGACCCCAGAGGTCCAGGTAGGTGCTTTATCCGCTGCACCACCAGTCTAGCATATACATGCTATCACAATTCTAAAGAGACTAGACTTAAGTAAACATTTTTTTATTATGAAGACAAGATCTAAGAAGGATAATTATGTTATATTAGAGCTGCTTGTAAAAATAACATGGAAAATTAGTAGAAAATGAAAATCTGAAAAGTTATCTGAAATCTGAAAATGTTAAGCAATTTCCCCTGCATCTTAGTTTTGATCACTTTTGCTGAATCGCTTCTGCGTGTTTGGGTGAAGAGTATCTTCTGTCTTTATCACACGAGCGAGCGCGCCCTTCAGAGCTTGGCATAGTCTTTCAGGATCATCTGCAGCTTCTGGCTCAGCATGATGTTCCCTCTGGCCTTCAGTCTGCCGCTGAAGAATGCCTGCAGAGGAGAGGGGAAGGGTGCCGAACTTTACCATGTTACCTTTCATGTGAGTTTCTAAAAGATCATTGCTAAAAAACATAATAACTGTTCAGATTGAATACAACTGAGTTGACTCTTGACAACTAAGGCAACTTTTATCTAGCGATCATAGTTTAATGATTATAGATATTCTTGACAGCTAAGAAAAAATAGACACCTTTTATATTTTAGAAAACCATAGAATAGCTTATGTGAACTGACAGATTGGAAGTTCTGCTTCTACCTTCACCTCTGGCTTTACTCTGCATTCTTAAACATGAATTTGAGACCATATTAATAAAAGACTACTGTATTCCTAAGAATTAGAATGTTAAATTCAGAACTTTTAAAAGCAGATTAAATATATTAAATCTTCCTGAAATAGAAAGCTATAAAATGATAAAACAAGACAGTGTCAAAGTGAGTAGATCCTGGGTATAGCATTAGAATGCCTGGGGTAAAATCTAGGCTCTGCCACTTCCTAGTAAGCTGAGCTTGGGCCAATTAGATAACATCTGTGAGCTCCGGCCTCCTCAGCTACGAAGGCAGGACAGCAGTGCCTAAACCACGCAGCTCTGTTGTGTGAGTTAAAAGAAATAGTGTGTAATGTGCCCACATGGTAAGAGCATAGCACACATTATCACCAAGCAAAAGGCTGTCATGTTACAACACTTAGAGCTCCTGTACTTCTGTATCTGACCTGACAAAAGAACCTTGTACAAGGTGCTAAAGTTCTTCCTCAGTGTCAAGGTCCCTATCAGTAAAAATAAAAATAATCAGTTTTTATAGCTTTTTGAGAAAATAGCATAGAATGTGAAATAAGAAGTCCCTGGAGTTTTTAGCCAGATCATATAATATGATAGTAATAGTCATGTATACTTAACATTTACAAAGCAGCCCTACAAATCTCATTTCAATTGAGAAGCACAGCCATCAACTTGAAGTGGGGTCTTCTTTTTGTTTGTTTGTTTGTTTGTTTTTTTAATTTTATTTTTTTTAATGGGGTGACATCAATAAATCAGAGTACATATATTCAAAGAAAACATGTTCAGGTTATCTTGTCAGTCAATTATGTTGCATACCCATCACCCACAGTCAGATTGTCCTCCATCACCTTCTATCTAATTTTCTTTGTGCCCCTCCCTCTCCCCCTTTCCCTCTTCCTCTCCCCCCACCCCACTTAACCACCACACTCTTATCAATGTCTCTTAGTCTCGCTTTTATATCCCGAAGTGGGGTATTCTTTACCCCCAGTTGACAGACGAGAACACAAACTCAGCGAGCTTAAATAACCTGTTCAAGGCCACAGAGTCAGCAAGGAGTAGACCAAGTCTTGGACTCAGGTGTTCTTTGCTCAACAATATTTCCTGCTCATTAACTAGTAGCAACTTGCTCTCAGAAGCAAATCTTCATCAGCTGAAGGAAAAGCTAAAACTTAAAATTTCTTATCCCAACCCAGCCTCACCAGGAGGTGGTGCAGTGGAGAGAGCGTTGGACTGGGATGCGGACCACCCGGGTTCAAGACCCCAAGGTCGCCAGCTTGAGCACAGGCTCATCTGACTTGAGCAAAAAAAAAAAAAAAAAAAGCTCACCAGGTTGGACCCAAGGTCACTGGCTCGAGCAAGGGGTTACTCAGTCTGCTGAAGGTCCACGGCCAAGGCACATATGAGAAAGCAATCAATGAATAACTAAGGTGTCAAAACAAAAAACTGATGATTGATGCTTCTCATCTCTCTCCGTTCCTGTCTGTCTCTATCTATCCCTCTCTCTATCTCTGTCCCTCTATAAAAACAAAAAACAAAAAACTTCTGATCCCAGAAATAAATAATAAGGGAGAACTCACTGAATCAGGATCAAGTGCTAGATACTGAAATTAGGAGACTGGACTTTTAGAAATAAGACTGCTTGTCAATGCAGTTACAGGAATGACAGCCTGTGACTCCTGCAGGGAAGGAGCCAGTGAAGACCTCTTGCCAGGTGGCAGAATCTGAGAGGGACTCACAACCTAAAGTATGAACACCCAATTCCTTGAAGTAAATGCACCAATATTTGATGGTTGTCACTAAGTGGAAGAATTGTATATATATAAATCTTTGTTCCTATCTGACTATTTTCTTAGAATACATTCCTAGAAGAAGAATTACTAAATCATGACATTTCTTACATAAGGTTTTTGGCCACACTTCCATATTGCCATAGTTTCCAAACTGTACACTGGGAGACACCAGGGTATCACAGCAAACCCACACAGATACTAAGGAGTATTGAAAAATTGGTCAAATAGAAAAAAGAGCTACAACATGAACAACCACTCTTGTATGGACCTAACTACGTACTTAATAAACTGAATCTTCAGGTATTTCTTTGGGTCTAGAAGTGCCACACAATAAGTGCTGAGATATGATTTGCCATAAAGGAAGAAAGTCAGTGAACCTTTGCCACAGTGCCTTCCAGAAAGATGATCCCAAATTAACATTCCTTCCAGCTACATGTGAATTCTCTTATCCCAACCTTAACAATACTATTTCCTTAATTTTTCAAAATTCGAGGCAAAAATGACATGCTTTAATTTGCATTTTTAGATACTAGGGAAAATCTACAGTTTTCCTTATGTACACTGGTCATTTCCATGTCTTTCATTAATTACTGGTTCATATCTTTTGCCCATTTTTTCTATTAAGGTCTTAGTACTTACCAGCATTTTTGATAGGTTATGGGTACCAATATACTGTGTATCATTATCATCTTTATTTTCCCCAGGTTCATGGGAATACTTCATGGAGTCTGACATGCAGAAATTTTTGACTCCAACATAGCCTAAACTACTGCTACCAAGTTTATGTTCCTTATGTCCATCTTTGCTTTAATCTACTCAAGTATTAACTGAACTACTGTGATATACTAGGCAATATTCTAGGCTAGAAAATAAATATCTCTCCCTGTTCATGTGGAAATAATATTATAGTAGAGGAGTCAAAAAAATATAAAATGTAAGCAAGTACTTTAAGACTGGAAGCAGTAAGACCAGTGAGGAAACTGTTTAGTAAACCAGGTGAGAGACAACAGAGGCGTGGATCACAGAGATAGCCCTACAATGAAGAGAAGATGACCTTAAGATTATTTCAGAGAAAGATCAGGCAGGATCAAGTACAGAAAGGAAACAGAGGTACAGAAAGAAGCCAAGACAATTCCTGTATTACTGAGCATATTAATTTGCGTAGAGAGAAGGTGGTGCCAATTCCTGAGAAGGAAAAGACCACGGAGAACACTAAATCATGAGTTCTATATTGAGATGCCAGTAAGATTTCTCATCATAAAGGGCAAGCAGAGAACTGGTTACATCACTGTGGAACTCAGAGAAGACAACTGAGTGAGACTTAAATCTGCGAGTTGTCAACACATAGCTTTAAATAACATAGGGTGGATGAACTCATTTAAGGAAAGTGTGATTTAGAAAAGAGCTGCGAAGTGAGCCTTGAGAAACACCAAAATTTAATGGGTGGGGTAGAAGACACCAAAGGAGATTAAGAACAGCCAAGGTGAAGAAAGCAAAACAGGAGAATATGGTTTCACAAAAGCCAAGGAATGAAATCACTTCAAGAAACTAAATGCTCCTGAAGAGCTGAGTAAAACACAGAGAAATCTTCACTGGAATTAGCGAAACAGCAGACATCAGTGACTTCACAAGAACAGTAGCAGTGGAGCGACATAAGTCAGACAAGAGGGGACAGAAGAGCAAAGTCAGGACAGAATGTGTAAACCTATGCTATGCAATAAAGTGGCCACTAGCAAGCACATGTGGCTATGGAACACTGAGATATGGTTATTCCTGGCTAGATGTGCTATACATTTAAAATAGACACTGGATTTCAAAGACTTACTTAGTATTTTTTAAAAGGATATAAAATATTCCATTAATATTTTTAATGTTGATTGCATTTTAAAATACTTGAATGTACTGAGTTAAATAAAATACAGCTAGCCCTTGAACAGCATGGGTTTTAACTGTGCAAGTCCACTTACACATAGATTTTTTTCCAATAAATATACAGTCAGGCCTCTGCTTCTGTGGATGGGAAACCTGGGGATAGAGGGCCAACTCGCACTGAGGTTGGAGAGAAGGTAATAGAACCAAAGAAGCTTAGCATTTCTCTAAGGATTATCATTAAAAATAAAAAATACCTAGGTTTTCATCAAATTTTTGCTTCTGTTTTTATTTTTTATACTTAATTCCATTCTGTATGGTATTGACTTAGGAATATGGAATGACATGAAGCATTACCATTTCCTATGCAACTTCCCAGTACCATCAAAGATTAATCTATTCACCCCCAAAGAAATGGTATGCCTCACAATTATATATAAATGTTTCCTTAATCCTACATTTAATCTTTGTATACAGACATCTCAAATATGTCTGAAAAAGAACTCTTAATTGCCCACTCTCACCCCAAAAGCAATTCCAGTCAGCAGCCAGATGATCTTTAAAAATCAGATGCTGCTGGCCCTGGCCAGTTGGCTCAGCAGTAGAGCATTGGCCCAGCATGTAGATGTCCCGGGTTCAATTACCGATCAGGGCACACAGACACAACCATCTGCTTGTCCACCCCTCCATCCCTCACTATCTCTCTCTTCACCTCCTACAGCCATGGCTCAGTTGGAGCAAGTTGGCCCCAGGCACTGAGGATGGCTTCATGGCCTTGCCTCAGACACTAAAATAGCTCAGTTGTCGAGCAACAGAGCAACGGCCTCAAATGAGCAAAGCATCACCCCACAGAGGGTTTGCCAGGTGGATCCTGGTTGGGGCAACTATCTCTGTCTCTCTGCCTCCCTGCTTCTTACTTTAAAAAAAAAAAAGTCAGATGCTGTCTTTCCATAGCTCAATGCTTCCTATCACGCACAAGCTCTGAGCTCCTTATCAAGATCAGCAAGGTCCTGTGTGATATAGCCTTTGCTTATCCTCCCATCTCACCTCCTACAATGATCCCCACTGCTCACTTTACTCACTGGCCTCTGCACAGTTACAGTGCTCTAATACGTGGGTCTCCTCAGCCTTAGCCTTTGCACTAATTGTTTCCTTAGCATATGGCTCACCCCTTACTTTGATCAAGTCTCTATCAGGCCATTGTGGACAAGTTTATTTAAAATATATAGTTCCTCTATGCCAGTGGTTCTCAACCTTTCTAATGCCGTGACCCCGCAATACAGTTCCTCATGTTGCGGTGACCCCAAACCAAAAATAATTTTGGTGGCTACTTCATAACTGTAATTTTGCTGCAGTTATGATTCGGAATGTAAATACCTGATATGCATTATGTATTCTCATTGCTACAAATCAAACATAATTTAAACATAGTGATTAATCACAAAAACAATATTTAATTATATATTGAGAAATATTTATTACTAATGGACCTCCTTACCTAGTGTATTGGGGCTACCATTCCGCCACCCCCAATAGACGTCTATAGGAGGCAGATCTTTTACACTGCAGAATCCGCACAGCAGATTCCTCAGTGTGAGGCCTCTTTCAGTCTTTTGGGAGGCAGATCTATAGGAGGCAGATCTTTTACATTGCAGAATCCGCACAGCAGATTCCTCAGTGTGAGGCCTCTTTCAGTCTATTGGGGGTGGCGGATTCCACCTTTGGAATTTTTCTGCTCTAGGAAAAGTTCTAGCGTGGAGAAAATTAAGCAACATGCTCTATATTTGAGCGGAATCTGCTGTGGCCTCCCATTGACTTGAATAGGAGAGGAAGAAATGTGTTGGAAACTATTTCTCCGCCTCTTATTGAAATCAAAAGGAGGCTGCCGCGGATTGTGTGGTAACCCGAGATTCTCGGGAGCTCTCTTCCACAAAATCTGCCGCACTCCCAATGAAATCAATAGGAGGCGGATTCAATGCCGGAAACCGCTGATTTCAGCAGTTTCCTCATTCAGAATATGGGAAAATATTGGGAGATATGGGAGATAATTATACATTGGGGAACAGTGTGAACTACATCTTATAGTGGTCTCTTATAGTATAAGACCGATGTAGTTCACACTGTGTAAATGTATGGTGCTTTGTGTAAGTGTAAGCTGCTTTGTGTACTGTGTAATGATTACACACAAAGCACCTTACACTTACACAGTATTGTGTGTATGGTGTGTGTACTGTTTTTACATTATTAACCTTTTTTACACCAGCAGGCTGTCTCGCAGGCTCTCTTAGCTCTCTGCCTCTTGCCTCTCCGCCTCCTAGGCTTCTGTCCTCCAGCGCTTGTTGCACCCGCCCACTGATGACGTCAGCAAGCGCCAGACACACTAATGCGCTGCTCCATAACGGCGTGCGTTCAAGCTGAATAGCGCTGCTGCAGACGGCAGCGCGGCTTCTCAGCGACTAAAGCCATCGGAAATATGTATTTTCCGATGGCTTTAGGCGACCCCTGTGTTTTGGTCCTTCGACCCCCACTGGGGTCACGACCCACAGGTTGAGAACCGTTGCTCTATGCTGTCACACTCTAATCCAGGGGTTGGAAAACTATAGCCTGTGGGCCAAACTATTCAGATGTTTTTGTACATAAAGTTTTATTGGAATACAGCCAGACCCATTCGTTCACATACTATTTATGGCTACTTTAACTCTATAATGGTGGAACTGAGTGGGCACAATAGAGATCATCTGGCCTACCAAGCCTGAAATATTTACAATGTGATGCTTGCTGTACAGAAAGTTTGCCAACCCATTATTCTGACTTATTTTTTCTTCATCCCTGAAATTATATTTCTCTTCTATTCACCTATAGAACTACGCTCCACAATGTCAAGGCACCCCTAGAACCCAAATTACTAAAAAAAGAAATTGAGGGACTTCGTACCAAGCACTATACTAAACTCATCACATATATCATTGGATTTAGGCATTATAACAGTGCTTTGGGATTGTTATAATTATTCATTTTACCAATAAGAAAATTGAGGTTTACAGAGTAAGTGGCAAGGCTAAGATTCAAACTCCAATTTATCTGACAACAAAGAAGATATTTTTTACTGTACTACTTTACAATTCTTTTTAAATTAGTCTTTCTATCCAGAAAACCCCAAAATTTTCCATTTATTCAAACTACTTCTTTGAACTCCTCTATTCTAAGAACCAATCAGTTGATTCTCTTGGGATTTCTAGCTACACAATCTTGATTTGAAAATAACAAATTTTCCTATTCCATTCTAATTGCTACACCAGTTCCTTTAATTTTGTGTCTTTATAAATTGGCCAAAAGTTTCACAACAATATTAACTTATCATGGTCAGAGAGGGCACTCTTGTCTTTTTTTTTTTTAATTTATTTATTTTTTATTAATTTTACTAGGGTGATTTCAATAAATCCGGGTACATATGTTCAAAGAAAACATGTCCACGTTATCTTGTCAATCAATTATGTTGCCTACCCATCACCCAAAGTCAGATTGTCCTCTGTCACCTTCTATCTAGTTTTCTTTGTGCCCCACCCCCTCCCCCTTTCAATATTAACTTATGGTCAGAGAGGGCACTCTTGTCTTAATCATGACTTTCCACTGAAATGTCTCTCTCTAAATGTTTCACCTTCAATACAGCACTGCCTGTTATATTCTACCCTTCTATTTCCAGTTTCCAATGATAATTAAGACAAGTTCTCAATCTTATATATCAGGAATGACTAATTTTACAGTATCTACCAATATCATAGTTTTTCCCTTTGAACTAATGACATAATATATTTAAAAGTCTAGATGTGGGTTTTATATTATTGATATGCTAAGAAGAATTTCAACAAAAATTCAGTTTTAAAGAGTGTCAGTTGTGCCCTGGCTGGATAGCTCAGCTGGTTAGAGGGTCAGACCCAATATGCCAAGGTTGTGGGTTCAATCCCCAGTCAGGGCACATGTAAGAATCAACCAATAAAAGCATAAATAAGTGAAAGAACAAATCAATGTTTCTCTCTCTTTCATCTAAAAATATCAGAAAATAAACAATTTACAAAAAATAAAAAACAGAGAGAGTGTCAATAGAAACTCTTAGAAAAATTAATGATCTGTCAACTCAAATATTGGTATTAACTATGTCTTCATCAGAGTTTTAAGAACTCTGTTTTATAAATCAGAATTTGGAAGTCAGCTAAAAACTGTAATTGTCAAATAGGAAGCAATAATGATGAATGAATGAACATTTTACAACTATTACCTTCTGAGGATCAAGTTTGCCCAGGACTACATCCATGAAATCTTCATCTGAAAGTGTGATTGTTACATCAGCAGAGCCTTTTGCAGGGCCTTGATATACTTCTCCAGTAGCATTTTTTAGGTCAATAGCTGGGGAAAATAATAAAAAAACAATGTGTCATATTTCCCTCACAATATGAGAGTAAACTAACGATAGTGCAGGCATTTTTACAGTTTCCAACTTAACATGCTGCTTATTCTCACTGCATATTACCCATCACTTAGGGGACAAATTTAATTCTTTATTTTTTGAGATGTCTTTTTTATAAAGAAGTTCTTCAAAATAATCAAATTTCACTGAAGAAGTTTATACAAAAGAAACATTTTAAATGTGAATCAAGGTAGAATAATACAAGGAAGTTAAAATGGTGGAGGTTACATGATCAAGGTCTTAGATCCAAACATGCTACAGTCACAAAGGAAGAAGCTGAATTTTAAAACGGTAGCATGTTGTGGGAAGGGAATACACACTGTAATCACCTTTCAAATACCTGAATTCATCAAGATAACATAAATTTAAAAAAATATTCCAAATAGTCTTGTTACACTTAAGATTTTATAAAATATTTATTGCCCTAACTGTTGTGAACAAACATTCAAATTAGCTTCTTTCCATTAACTTTTTTGACAGAAGAATTAAGTGTTCCCAAAACAGGCTGGGTAACCAGAAAAACTATTAAAAATTTAGCTTCATTGCTCTCTGTATAACATTTATAAAGCTTTAGCCGTAGTTACACTTTAGAAAGATGTAATTATCTCGTACGTGACTGAGACCTGTCCTGCAGGAAGCCCAAGCCCAACTCGGATCCCCCAGCCTCTTGTAGGTGGTTTCTCTCGCTCAGAGAAGGAGCTACAGTCACATCACCAACTGAGCCAGCCAGCCAGGGCCTTACAGTACACATTCCTTTAAAAGTCAACTCACTTTGGCCCTGGCCGGTTGGCTCAGCGGTAGAGCGTCGGCCTGGCGTGCGGGGGACCCGGGTTCGATTCCCGGCCAGGGCACATAGGAGAGGCGCCCATTTGCTTCTCCACTCCCCCCCTTTCCTCTCTGTCTCTCTCTTCCCCTCCCGCAGCAAAGGCTCCATTGGAGCAAAGATGGCCCGGGCGCTGGGGATGGCTCCTTGGCCTCTGCCCCAGGCGCTAGAGTGGCTCTGGTCGCGGCAGAGCGATGCCCCGGAGGGGCAGAGCATCACCCCCTGGTGGACAGAGCGTCGCCCCTGGTGGGCGTACTGGGTGGATCCCGGTCGGGCGCATGCGGGAGTCTGACTGTCTCTCCCCGTTTCCAGCTTCAGAAAAAAAAAAAAAAAATCTAAAAGTCAACTCACTTTATTACTTAACTAACAATATTGAAGCAATAATGCTTAATATTTCTATAATCTTGCTATATAAATGTAAAATCCAATTATGTTCCTATAATGGAAAAGATTACACATATGTAAAAGGAACCAAATTTCCTTTAGAAGGAAAACAACCAAATCCTCAATACCAACCAGCTTAAACCTATCATCCTAAGGAAAACAAAAGTTTTTACTTAGTAACACTATCACCATTACATGAAAACAAACCTGTCTTTGTCAGAAGTTTCAGTTTTATAGCTACTTTACAGCTATTGGATACAATCAAGCAATAAACAAATTCTTACTTGGAAATATGGAGTAATATTCATGTCTTGAGTAACAAATTGCATATTTAAAATTTTTTGGTCAAGTTCTAAGATGCTCACTTTATTTTGAGATAAATGGAAATACTGGAAACATTATTCTATCAACCATGACCAGCAGATAATCGTGTAAGACCAACGAAGATCTCCTTCCACTTCTTCCTGTGTGCCAGGAAGCAGAGTAGCAAGGCTAATGCCCTGAGTTCCAACTAATATTTCCATGAATATGGTTTCCAGTCTGTCTCCTGCTGTGAACTAATCCCTAAATTTCAGGCCTGCAGTTCCCACAACCTAGTCCGGATCCCAGGCTGCCACAGTTTTGGCACTCCAGCTTATCACCTTCCTCCTAAATTCTCTCCTCTCCCATGGTTCCCGCTTCTAGTGCTGGAGTCACAGCCTCAGTAACACAGGCTCAACACTTGAACATTAGTTGTCTCTTTCACATTCCTCTTGTTTTTCAGACATTACTAGTGGCCAAGTCAGTTGATTCCATCTTAGCAATAGATCCCCGCAGGCCCTTTCCTCTCTATTACTGCCATCAACTTAATATAGGTCTTCCATCCTTTTCATCTGCAATGCTACAACCCTTGTTTCCTTAACTCCATTTTAAACTTTCCACTAATACTGATTTCTGTAGACCAAAAAAGACATCCTGTCTTTTCATATTTGTAGTCTACAACCTAGCAGAGAACGTGGCACATAGCAGATACGCAATGAACCAATCCTCCCGTCTGTGAAAGCCAACAGTACCTTTCCCATGTCTCTTATCACTTCTGTTCCGTAAGAATTATCTGTATATATGAATAGGTTCCAATTCCTATTTAAACTCCTTCAGGTTTAAGAATTCAGAATTTTTCAGATTTTAGGCAGATAATGGGTGGGGTATTATGTATTATGAATACAAAACGAGTGTTATGTATTATGAAAGACCTCCAATATTGCAATACTCTATAAACAAATAACCTGATTTCTATATTCAACTAATTCGTACTAGGTGAGATAAGGACAGTTAGTTGCATTGTATAAGTTCAGGTCAAGTTCTGCCAACAAAAAATTATGAGAAAAAAACTTTTCATTTTTAGAGCTTTTGGTTCCTGGAGTTTTAGATAACAGTAACTGTGTTTAACTTCCAAAAGCAGAATATTCTATAGGCCACACAAAGCCTCTGATTCTTTAATCTTCTTGATGCTTTCCTGTCATCTTTCATTTCCTCTGAATTTTTACTGTTGCTTAGAACAGAATCGGAACCAAAGGGTTTCCTAGGAACAACTTTTAGCTGGTTTCAGAACTTAATAGTAATAAATATTATAAAGCATATTGCTGACCTATAAAATGTTTCAATTGTACCACATCCTTCCTGAATATTTTACTCATATTAAAAACAAAATACATATCACTATCCATACAATAAACTTAATGCTTAAATAGAAAAAAAGGCACCAATTTCAGTACTTTTTTAAGTGCAAGTATCTGATTCCATCTAAAACTGTGCACTCTATATGGCTTTTAGCACTTATTGAACATGTATGAAATCGGATTTCTGTGTGTTATAGAGTAGACCATACTAGAAGCAAGAAATAAAGTAATCCAATGTTAAACCCAAGGTCAAGTAGGAGGAGACATATAACTAGAAATGTCACCCGACCAGGCAGTGGCGTAGTGGATACAGTGTCGGACTGGGACGCAGAGGACCCAGGTTCAAAACCCTGAGGTCGCCAGCTGGAGCATGGGCTCATCTGATTTGAGCAAGGCTCACCAGCTTGAGCCCAAGGTCGCTGGCTTGAACAAGGGATCACTCATTCTGCTGTAGTCCCCGGGTCAAGGCACATATGAGAAAGCAATCAATGAACAACTAAGGTGCCTCAACGAAGAATTGGTGCTTCTCATCTTCTCTCTCCCTTCCCGTCTGTCCCTCTCTCTGTTTCTGTCTCTGTCACACACACACACACACAAAATGAAATGTCACAATGCACAGTAAGATAAATGTGATGAACAGCAGGTTCTGTTCCCAGGGAGCTTAGAGATTTCTTTCTCCATCTGATGTCCATTTTTACCTTTCTAACTTAATTCAAGAATCTCTAGAAAAATAAAAAGCCAAAGAACAACCTTTATTTAAAAGGGTAAAACACCTAATGGCACAGGATATCAAAAAAAGGTGTTCGAACGTGCCTAGGCATTCAATTAAATTTTGGAGTAATAAAAAGAGCACAAAATTACTGTGTTCTTGATATTAAAAATAGTTAACAGTAAAATAAGTAAGATAGGCCTCTATCTTGACCTCATCTAATTAAGGAAACACTAACTATGGATCATAATGCTTTTAATAATTCTAAAATAATACTTCATAATCAAAGCATTGTCTCCAGAGATAGAAAAAAGAAGGTGCAAGTGAGCATTCCAGATACAGCCTTTTTCCCCAGAACGTCTCACCAAGGCCCTCTTCCAGTTGCTCACGTGGACCAAGGGCCCGTCTCTCTGTCACACATGCGCTCCTGGCCCACAGAGAACCAGAAAGACTGTGGCCTCTCTCAGAGCCGCCAGCCCAGCGGCACGGAGGCCACCCTGGCTCTCGCCCAGGCAGCTCTCCAACACCTAGACGAGCAGAGGGCCTCAGAGAGGCCTGACCTCAGAAGACACAGCTGGGAGTCCTTCTCCACAGCCAAAATCAACCCTAACCCAGCACCGACACCAGCACTGTGCTAATCCTCCCTAGACTCAGACTAACTTGGTTTTAAAAGACTCCCCTGTCCCCAGCACTGCACCCACACGCGGCCTAGAGATCTGTTATTGGTGCTGTCTGGATGGCAGGACGAGGGAGGAAACATGGAAGGTGGGCGTGGGCCAGGACCTTGCGGACGGGATGTGCCTTCCAGGCCACTGAGCCCAAACCCTGTGGTTCCTAGACTTGTTCAAGGTCAGTCACTTTCATAACTCAAGAGACACCTGAGCCCAGCCATGGTAAACTGAGTAACTCAGCCCCCGTTCTCTATCACCAGGTTCTGATCTGCCAATTTAGCACGTAAAATATTTGGTGATAAAGTGTTTAGCAAAACATTTAAAAAACTTCTTGTTTAAAAAAAAAAAAAGGGAAAAAAATGAAAGCACCTTAGATATCCCCTAAATCAAAGCACTGAATCATCTATTTCATGCTACTAGGTGCCAAGATGCAAAACAGAGACGCCAACAAGGAATGGCCTTCTAAGGTACATAAGCCAAAAGACCTGGCCAGCTTCCACTGCTGCGGCTCCTGTGATTAACTCAGTGCCACAGAGTCTGCAGGAAACAACAACCCACTGAGAAGAGCTGCACAGCTGAGAATCCAGGCAAGTAACGGGCAACGGGTAACCAAAGGGAACAGTGAAGCCTTTCAGAGGAAGCTTTTATTTTTTTACAGAGACAGAGAGTCAGAGAGAAGGATAGAAAGGGACAGACAGACAGGAATGGAGAGAGATGAGAAGCATCAATCATGAGTTTTTTGTTGTGACACCTTAGTTGTTCATTGATTGCTTTCTCATATGTGCCTTGACCGCGGGCCTTCAGCAGACTGAGTAACCCCTTGCTTGAGCCAGCGACCTTGGGTCCAAGCTGGTAAGCTTTGCTCAAACCAGATGAGCCCGCACTCAAGCTGGCGACCTCGGAGTCTCGAACCTGGGTCCTCGCATCCTAGTCCAACGCTCTATCCACTGCACCACCGCCTGGTCAGGCCAGAGAAAGCTTTTAGATCCCGTTTAACTGTTAACTTTGATAAATAAGCATCTGAAGAAGAGAAGATGAAACAAACATAAACCACAAGGCATCAATAATACATAAATATTAACAGGAGGATTCTAATATTCCCATTTTCCAGTGGAAATATAAGGAAAAATCCCTTTTCCAGGTTAATTCAAGGTAATTTTTAACTGCAAGCACATTTTCTAATATTGTCTATAAGGAAAGGGTCACCAAGATAAGGGGAAACTCTTGGTTACTGAAACTGTTTGCCAAGAGTGACTCTGCCAATGTTGAGACACAGTTCCAGCACCTGTTCTCACTCTTACAGATCTCGCCTCTCTTCTTCACCACTAGCTTCAAAAGTCCTGTGCTTTCTACTTATAACTCAACCTCTGACATACTGTCATCCATGAGGAAAAAGCTGAATTCCATCATGGATTCATAGAAAATAAAAAGGGGCCTGACCTGTGGTGGCACAGTGGGATAAAGCATCGACCTGGAACACTGAGGTTGCCGGTTCGAAACCCTGGGCTTGCCTGGTCAAGGCACATATGGGAGTTGATGCTTCCCTGCTCCTCCCCTTTCTCCCTCTCTCTCTCTCCTCTCTAAAAATCAATAAATAAAATATTTTAAAAAAATTAAAAAAAAAAAAAGGAAGGACAGAGAAGAAAGTGATGATACCTACACAGGCAGTGTTAATCTATGAAGTTATTTAGAAAATATTAGACACTTTGAAATTTGAGGGACCAAATACAGATCACATTTGTGCCTTCCTTTCTACCCTCTGAATTAAGATCCTATAGGCACAGATGTCTTCCAGAATACGTTAACTGTGGGTAGTAGAATTATACGTCCTTATTTTCTTCTTTACACCTTTCTACACCGAATGTTATATAATGAGTATACACTGCCTGAAAGAAACAGCAACTGCTACATTAAAAAAGAAAGTTCTTTACATTGAGCCAGAATCAACTGAACAAAAGTTCAAAATGTTTTTTAGGAATATGTAATAGAAGATTATTTCAAATTTTCAGTTGACTTAAATATACATTTTAATTTTTTTGGTCTAAGTGAGCATTTATAGTGATCTTCAGTTGTAATGAGAAATAATATGATTTTCAAGGCACTTAAATAGGCACCTTTTAAATAACAATCTGATAATTAAGGTGATAATCCAAATTATTAATGTTTGGGGATAAAAAAAATTTTAAATGTCAAAATATAATGACAAAAATATTGCATTTGATCTGATGAACTTTCTTTATATTTAAGAGAAATTTGAAAAAAGAGTTAAAGAAGCACATAGCTAAAATGACTGTTTAAAAGTACTAATTCAGGTATTACAATAATATCAGGTATTTTCATTTTGATTCCCTACACCTCTAAAAAACATGCCTTTGGATACCCTGAAACCTGTTATTCCCATGAAGAATAACTGACCTCAGAACATAGGATTTACCTTTCAAAGAGAGAGGCTTTAATTATAACAAGGCTACTTTATCTCTATACACTAAGAGTTACCTTGGAACATTATCAAGTCAGGGATGTAACTTACTCCACTTAGCTGCAGTATCTCCACCTTTAGTGATATGCCACTCAAACACAGCCTTCACTTTCTTCACCACCTCGTGCCCAACATCCTTAAGACGGCGACCAATTTCCTCAAATACTAAGGTACTCTGAAGATCCTCCCCCTAGGAAAAAAAGAAAGTTTAATTTTGAAAGTTATGTGAAATGAGTCAAGGGGAAAAGTGACTACAAAATATATGTTCAATAAGGTGAATTTTCCAAAAGCTGCACATAAATAAGGCAAACTAGTTTTTCTTTTACAACCAGACTTCTTTCACACCTCCCTTGTATTTATGTATTTATTCATGTCCTTCAGAATCTCAGCCCTCATAAGAAAGTTTTTACTTTTATCAGAATTCAGAAATAATAGTTTAAAGTAAATTAGGAACTGGACAAGCTATATCCTAACTAACTTCAATAGGAAGATATTGGACAAATCAATCGATTTTAGTGGTCTTATTTCTTTATTTGTAAAATGGGACCAAATTATATAAAAACTGAATTTTTTCTAGCTCTAAAACTTTGTAAGTTTTTGATCTTAAAAGCCTCTGCATAGTAACAGAGAATAACGAAAATGTTTTAAACGAATAATATATGCTATTGTTTTGATATTTGTATACAAAGCTTTATACAAATATTAAACCAAGAAAAGGTAGAAAATGTTTAACTTTTTCATTTATTTTTCTCCAAAATATTGTTTGCTTGATAGTCTCATTAAACAACTGATTTAGGTACTCTAAAACTAGAAAATAAATTATTTTCTCTTGAAAGATACCCCAGTATCCCCTCCAAATAGTTTTTAAAAATTCCTTTGTCAAAATATTTTTATTCTAAGATGTTTTAATTAATGTCTTTTAGTTCAAGAATTAAGAATCTTTCACAGCTCTTAATTTTCTGAAGTAGTCTGAACATTCTCAAATCCTAACTAAAATTCAGAAATTAGGAAATGATTCAGATACCACTTTTTATAACCTACCTGAGAAGGTGTCTTGGCTAAAACGTCAGATGTTGGCACAAGATCCACATATGCATTTGAAATAACAATGTCTCCGGTTTCTTGGGTCTTATAAAGGAGTACAAAAGGGAAAAATAAACCAATTCACTCTGATGATTGCAATGACAAGACAACTTCATGTGAAACAACATAAAGTCATTTAAAAGAATTTACATTTTTTCCTCATATTAAAAAAAAAGTCCAAATTAAATAAAAAGTTCATAAATTAAAAGTCAAGATGAATAAGAATGAACCCTTACTGATTTAATACAGTTGTTACGAAAACCTAACTATAGAATAAACTGGAGCCCTTTTGATAAATGTGTATGACCAGGTTTCATCTCCAAAAATTCCAATGACCTGGGGCGCAGCCAGGGTGAGAACTGAATTCTCAAGCAGTAGAAGGCATGACACAGTATCTACACGAGACAGTGGCAATCCAGTACATGTTTTCTGTTAATACTGTTCTTTTAAAAGGAGCACTTCTAGTTCTTACCTCAAATAAGAGGAGTATATTGCATAAACTAAATGCTTAAAGAGCCTTTTGTCAAAATATTAAAGAAACTCAAATTCTAATTTCTAAACACTTTATCAAAAATTATTCCAATGGCTATTCTTTCATGAAATTATGGTATTGTTACAAATATATAGGATAGTATCTAAAAATTAAGGTGGTACTTATTAAATCTGAGTTTTAACAGTCAAGATCATTATCCTCAGACTACTTCATATCACACTTCAGAAAAAAAGATGTTTAAAACAATTAGTTCAGCCCTGGCTGGTTGGCTCAGTAGTAGAGCATCGGCCTGGCATGTGGATGTCCTGGGTTCGATTCCCAGCCAGAGAACACAGGAGAAGTGCCCATCTGCTTCTCCACCCCTCCCCCTCTCCTTTCTCTCTCTCTCTTCTCTTCCCTCAGCCAAGGCTCCATTGGAGCAAAGTTGGCCCAGGCGCTGAGGACAGCTCCATAGCCTCCACCTCAGGCACTAGAATGGCTCCAGCCACAACGGAGCAACTGGGCAGAGCATCGCCCCTGGTAAGTAAGCCGGGTGCATCTCAGTTGGGTTCATGCAGGAATAAGTCTGTCTGACTCACCCCCTCTTCTCACTTCAGAAAAATACAAAAAACAACAACAACAAAACTAATTAGTTCATTTTATTTCAAATTCTATACAGTGAAAGGCATGGAAAGAGACAATTTATAAATAAAATACACTTTAGTAAATTACGTTCTTGTAACCAAGCCAAGCACATCATTTGAAACATTAGTTTAAGATGTTTTTTAAATTTTTTGTTATTTATTGGTCTTGGGAAAGAGAGAGAAACATTCATATGTTGTTCCACTTATTTATGCATCCATTTGTTGATTCTTGTATGTGCCCCAACCAGGGATTGAACCTACAACCTTGGTGAATTGGGATGATGCTCTAAACAACTGTGCTACCCAGTCAGAGTGAAGAGGGTGGAAAAGAGGGAAGGCGGGAGGGAAGGAGGGAGGGAGGGAAGGAGGGAGGGAGGGAAGGAGGGAGGGAGGGAAGAGGGGAAGGAGGGAGGAAGGGAGGGAAGGAGGGAAAGAAGAAAGGATTAATTCTTACATATAATTAATAGCAAAAGAGTACATCTATTCCCTGAGGGGAAAAATAGCAAATATACTGAAAGATAAGACATGCTTAGAATTTATCAAAATGGCAAGAATGTATTATATTTAGATATTAAATTATCTCTCAACCCTGAAAGTTTGCATCCATAGAAATTATTTCTATAGTGTTTATTACTAGAATTGTGAGAAAATAAAATCCTGTACTACAGTCATGATCCTAAACACTTTGAGTTCATGTCTTATTCAAAAAATAAAACTTACAAAAAAATAACTAAAAAATAAGAGGGCTCCAGATTATGTGGTACAAACATTAATTGTAAGAAGAGTTCAGAAAAAGCTAATACTGTATGTGTGTTTGTATGGGTGGGAAAGAGGGGGGTGAGGGGCTTGAACTGAAGCCTAAGACAGGAAGAATTTGAAAACTGAAATAAATACCACATATAAATTAGGAAGGAAAATGACACTGCAACCAGCAAGAAGGAACTAGAAATAAGGCAAGCACAGAAAAAAAAAGTTCTGGAAAGTCTTTTACTTATGAAAGAAATCATGACATAATAAAAACATTTAGGGCCCTGGGATCTAAGCTTTGAGTTAGGCAGATCTGCGACTCTACCCAGAACCACCACTTTCTTTAAAACTTTTTTTTTTTTTTCTGAAGCTGGAAACAGGCAGAGACAGTCAGACAGACTCTCACATGAGCCCGACCGGGATCCACCCGGCATGCCCACCAGGGGCGATGGCTCTGCCCCTCCGGGGCGTCGCTCTGCCGCGACCAGAGCCACTCTAGCGCCTGGGGCAGAGGCCAAGGAGCCATCCTCAGCGCCCAGGCCATCTTTGCTCCAATGGAGCCTTGGCTGCGGGAGGGGAAGAGAGAGACAGAGAGGAAGGAGGGAAGGGTTGGAGAAGCAAATGGGCGCTTCTCCTGTGTGCCCTGGCCGGGAATTGAACCCGGGTCCCCTGCACACCAGGCCGACGCTCTACCACTGAGCCAACCGGCCAGGGCCAACCACCACTTTCTATGTGACCACGAGTAAGTTATTTAGAAGACCTGAACCTAGATTTTTTTCTTATATTACATGTAGAGTTGTTATGCATATTAGAAATAACGGTACAGCCCGCTTATGGGTACTCAATGAATGGAAGCTGTTATTATTGGTGGTGGTGGTTAAACTGCTCAACACAAACCATCCATGTAGTCAACAGATCAGGACAAAAAGTACCAGCCTGGTCAACTGTGTTAACAAAAATGATCTTTAGAAACTCACAAATAAAGAATGGTTGCATTCCCTTTTAGTATTTTACTGGAGCACTGTTAATTGCCTCATCCAAAAGTTACTTAACTCTACAGGGAGATATACTTTTGTCTTGTCACTTATAATTAGGCTTAGACTCTGTGACATAAAATGTTCATTTCTGGATTTTTGTGTGATTAGTATGCACATGCTTTCTGCCCAGTGGAAAATATAACCATAAAGGACATGGTTTTATTATTCCATAGGACATTAACTACTCTTGTCTCTAACCCAGCAAAATCATTTTAGAATGCCTTTCCTGTTGGACTACATGCTCTAATTCTCTTTTGAATCAGTTTTATCATCTTGCTTGCTAGCTCCCTCATTAAGAAATTAAATACATTTTTTTGTCATGTTTTTATTTATATCTCTCTGAAAACCATGTCTTTAATTTTTTGAAGAATATATTTTGACAAAACTTGACTGATTCTTTGAGTCAGAAGTATATGGTTGGTTGGGTTTTCAGAACATCTGGACTACCGCTACACAGACAGGAACCAATTTATTGAAAATAAAGAACAAGGTACATAGACATTTTATTTCCAAATAAAAGTTTTCACTGATTATACAAGAACTTTCTAGGTTTTGTCTCTTATCCATGGTAATAACCAAAAATAGTTAAGATGGAACAAAATTATAGGATCTAGTGAAGTGGGTAACAAAACATCAGTCATACCTTGGTCTGGAAATGGATTCTATTTCCTTCCTTCCACATCTCAGTTTGTAGCGTTTGTCCTGGATATACCGGTTTTGCAAAACGAACCTTTAAAAAAAATGAGTTTTGGAGTTAAAAATGTTTTAAAATGTATCTTTTCCACTTGTGAGGAAAAAAAATGGGAGAGAAGTTAAAGAGCATACAAAAGGAAGAAAAGAGCAGTTTAAATATATTTAAATTTATAAAAAATAACAATATGATAAAATTAGAGAAATGATACAGTTAGTATAAACTAATTCTTTGTGTTTCAAAGTTGAGAGTCAATAAATAGTGTTTAATCCTGGCAAACTAAGAGACAGAAATATAATTATATTAAGTAGCGTTGACTAGGTAACCACCAAAACAAATGAAAGCAGTTAAAAATAGTATTTACAGAGATGTAAAGTATATCATACAGAATACAGTCAATAATACTGTAATAAAATGTATGGTATCAAAGGGTACTAGACATATTGGGATGACTGATCACTTCGTAAGTTATAGAAATGTCTAATCGCTATGTTGTATACCTGAAATTAATGTAATATCATATGTCAACTATAATTGAAAAATAAAACAAAAAATTGGTACTAATTATGTCTGAGGAATAACATCTGGGGTGGGTGTACAGGATAAAATAATTCCACTTTTATTTAATCATTTTCTATACTAGCTTATTTGCTCTATGTACATATTATTGAATAATAAAAAATAGTTAAAATAAAATGAAAAGCACAAGAATAACCAGTGTTATCAAAGGTATGGCATCAAAAAATGCATTTTCACTGCTTCATGGAGAACAAACTGATAAAAGCTTTGGGAGTTATTTGACACTTTCTTAAAATTTTTTTACTGTGTATCTTTTGACTTATAGTTATGCAAAGATATTATTCAGAGAGCTTTCTTTGTAATTTATAATGAATGAAAACTTGAAATCACTTAAATGTAGAAAAACTAAAATCAGTGTGCAACCATTATATATATATATAGTTCATTTTTCCATTGATTTGAGAGAGAGACAGAGAAAGAACATCAACTCGTTCCATTTACTTGCTCCATTTAGCTGTGCCCTCATCGACTGCTTCTCATACATGCCATGACTGGGGATTGAACCAGCGACCTCAGTGTGCAGGGACAATTCTTTATCCACTGAGCACCTGGCCAAAGCCACAACTATTACATTAATGTGGATGAATGTTTATTAGCATTCAAATGCAGCCACCACTTAACATTTTCAATTAAATTAAGACAAATTACAAACATAAATTTTTTAAGGTAAATCTCAAGTTTCTGTTAAGGTATATATGCTGATATACGTATGCTCCTATTTAATTTATAAAACAATCCAATTAATATGCTAAAATTATAACAGTATATGATATTCTTCATGATAAATATGTAATAGAGGTATTTTAGCTTCAAAAAGAAAACATGCTAATTGCCAAGTGAATGTAATAAAAATATTAAGTACAGTACCTATTTAAATAAGTCATTAACTTTTTTCCTCTAAAAATTAAAAATATAACTTGTTCAAATTGCACAATATTCATGTACCTTAATTGCCTTGAATCTTGACACATCGTTATCTGCAAACCGCTGTAAAACATGCCTAGCTGAAAATCCAAATGTACATAATCCATGTAATATGGGTCTGTTGAAACCTAAAAAAAAAGAGAGAGAATATTTAGCTAAATATAGACATGTTTCTTGGGTTAAAATCCAAGAATAATTAATTCAGGGTTTCAAAAATATATCCTTAACTGCACTGACATGAATTATACCTTCTATTTTAAGACACATGGGAAATATTCTATAAATAATATTTCCTGGGTGAAAATTATGAAATAAAGAAAGAAAAAAACAAGAAAGTAATGAAAGAGATCTGGGAACACAAAGCATTCGTTTGTTTAGCTCTGGGTATAACCATGAAATCATCCATAGTGATTTCAATATCAACATATGCAGTTAAACCTTCTGTAACCTTTCAGTTTCTTGCTCTCTCCATCAATGACCCTGACCATCAATGATAACTCAGACACTGACCACTATGGTCCTACCCTACACCTTGCACAAGCAGGAGCTTCCTTCCACCATAATCTCACTATTTCCTAACTTCCCATATCCTTTGCATAGACATATTATGAGAGGGCTATTTTTAAAATGTTAAACTACTAGTCATAAGTAGCAATGTCTGTAAATCTATTTAGATAAATGAGCTAATGTTTTTATTGGTACATATTACCAGCAACTTACCTCCTAAACTAGCAAAATTAGGATCAATGTGTAACGGATTCCAGTCTCCACTGAGGCGGTACAAAGCAGCCTGTGCAGAAAGAATTATAAATGTAACTAGCATTCAGTGCCTTCTCAGAATACATTAAAAGAAAAACAGGAAATACAGCTGGTTATTGAATATAACAGGTTATAATGTAGCTAACTGAAGTTTTGATTAAAAAATATTTCTAGGCCCTGGCCAGTTGGCTCAGCGGTAGAGCGTCGGCCTGGCGTGCGGGGGACCCGGGTTCGATTCCTGGCCAGGGCACACAGGAGAAGCGTCCATTTGCTTCTCCACACCTCCACCCCTCCTTCCTCTCTGTCTCTCTCTTCCCCTCCCACAGCCGAGGCTCCATTGGAGCAAAGATGGCCCGGGTGCTGGGGATGGCTCCTTGGCCTCTGCCCCAGGCGCTGGAGTGGCTCTGGTCCCCCCACCCCCCGGAGGGGCAGAGCATCGCCCCCTGGTGGGCAGAGCATTGCCCCTGGTGGGCGTGCCGGGTGGATCCCGGTCGGGCGCATGCGGGAGTCTGTCTGACTGTCTCTCCCCGTTTCCAGCTTCAGAAAAAGATTATCTGTAAATCAAATGTTTTTGTAACATCTAACACTGAAATCAGTTGTGCAGGACTATCAAATAATAGGAAGGGGTAACAAGAACACTATCTGGGGGCAACACTGGTTACTAATGTCTAAGGAGAAATTAACAATAAGAAATCCATCAATCTACTCTCATTAAAACACAATGAAGATTAAGTAAGTGTTTATAGCCTCTTCTAACCAAGCAAAACGTATGCTTTCTTAATGGGGTGTTTTAAATTGAAGCTTGTAACACAATCAGACATGTAATCATCAAAGAAAAGGCTTCACACAAACTTCCACTCTCCTGGTACATTAAATCCTGAGCATCAGCTCATCCTGCAAAAACATCAACGGCTAGTTTGCCATTAAGATTAAATTTTTGCTTAGTCCAGATTTTCATATCACTTCTTTACTTAGATAAGGCAGGATTAGCAGAAAGATATATATATATATATATAACAATAAAGAAAACAGTCATCAAATTTCCTAGTATTTAAATTGGGCACAGTTCAAACTAGAGAGTACTTTTCATTACCAAAGGGAAGAAATTCACAAAACAGCTAAGTTTTCAAGGTATCCATATATTACTGTGACTCCTTTGGGTCTGCCTCAAGACTTCTTCCCTTTCTCCTAAACTGCTATGTTAAGCATTCAAGGACTATTAAAATGTTGTGTAAAGACTAGCTATGTCAGCATACCTGACAACCTTAATTACTGTATTTGTTTTCCTTAATTATTGATTATTCTTTTTAAACAAATTTTATTTATAAAAAATATTAGAAAAACATTTCTTCTAATAAGCTTTGTACAATTTTTTTTTTTTTGTATTTTTCTGAAGTTGGAAACGGGGAGGCAATCAGACAGACTCCTGCATGTGCCCAACTGGGATCCACCTGGCATGCCCACCAAGGGGCGATGCTCTGCCCATCTGGGGCATCGCTCTGTGACAACCAGAGCCATTCTAGTGCCTGAGGCAGAGGCCACAGAGCCATCCTCAGCGCCCGGCCCAACTTTGCTCCAATGGAGCCTTGGCTGTGGGAGGGGAAGAGAGAGACAGAGAGGAAGGAGAGGGGGAGGGATGGAGAAGCAGATGGGCACTTCTCCTGTGTGCCCTGGCCGGGAATCAAACCAGGGACTCCTGCACACCATGCCGACATTCTACCACTGAGCCAACCGGCCAGGGCCGCTTTGTACAATTTTTAATAAGCTCTTTCCCTTTCTCATCACCCTCATAAGAGAGCTACAAAAATTAGTCACTTTTTCAATGACTCAATATTTTTCCCTTTATGTCTCAAAAAATAACTAAATCCAATTAGCAAGTATTATTGAATAGTGGTGACTAGTAAGATTCTGTATAAGAAGTTGGAAGATAAAATGATAACTTTTTTTTTAAGTGAGAAGAGGGAGATAGTGAGACAGATTTCCACATGCACCCTGACTGGGACCTACTCAGCAATCTTGGTCTGGGGCTGACACTAAAATCAACTGAGCTATTTTTAGCACCTGAGGCTGATGCGCTCAGACCAACCTTGCTATCCTCAGTGCCTAGGGCCAATGCTCAAACCAATCAAGCCACTGGTTGCAAGAGAGAAAGAGGGAGAAAAGGGGGAGAGAAAGGGGAAGATTAGCAGATGGTCGCTTCTGTTGTGTGCCCTGACTGGAAGTGAACCCAGGACCTCCATAAGCTGGGCCAATGCTCTACCCACTGAGAAAACTGGCCAGGGCCAAAATGATAACTTTTATTTTTTATTTTTTTAAAAGGTAATTTAATAATGATAAAGGGTCAATTAATCAAGAGAATATAATCAAAAATTTATAAGAGAGCTTCAAATTACATAAAGTAAAAATTAATAGAACTACAAGGAAAAACAGAAAATCTAAAATTCTACCAAAAGATAAATGGTAATTTCTAAAAAGCCCATGAAAAACAAAATACTAAGCAAACATACATTAACATGCTGCATACAAATGAACAAAAAGATACATTTCAGGGTCTGAAGGGGAAGTTATGACACACATGATAGATCATGGGCTTTGGCACCAGACAGATCTGGGTTCAGAGCCAGCCCTGCCAATAATGGGTAATTGGTAAATTTCTTTATCACTCTATGCCTCAACTTTCTAATTTAAAAAACTAAGATGTTAATAAACCTCCTACAAAGCATTATTCTTGGTAAATACTAATACCTCAATATATATGAGTTTTTATTTTTTTTAATTTTAGCAACAGAGTAAGACAACCAGGTTTTTAAGCTTAGTACCAGTATTCTTATTCCAAGAGTGTCAATCCTATAAGTGAAAAGGAACTACTATTCTAAAGAAATTAGGTTAAAGAAATATAAGAAATTTCATGTTACTCGAATTACAGCACTGCTTTTTAGAGATGGCAGAGTAACAAGCAGAGACCAAAGAGCCCATCACGAGAAATGACTAAAGTAAGTGACTGAATGTATGACTAATTCAATTATAATGGAAAACAACCATTCTCCAAATAATAAGGAATACTGGCAAGGTTTATTTTCTGAATATTTTGAAGGAATGTTATATTTCAGAAGGAAAGCTAAAAGATTCTTTCTCATTTTGTTTCATTTCTGCTTAGATATAAAAGTCACTAAAATTCAGAGACAGACAGAGAGAGAGAGAGAGAGAGAGAGAGAGAGAGAGAGACCTAAGAAAAATTAGCTACATATTATCTTACTTGTATATCAAATGTGAGCAGGAGGATTTTCTATACATGAGTAAATCAGTTCTTAATTTTATTTTTATAAATTGTACCATTAAGTTAAACTAAATGCTAAATAAAAAGGTTCAGAAATTAGTGCTTCCCAAATCCTCACATTCTCCAAAAATGCATACAGATCAGTAAGAACAAATAAAACTACAGAGATCCCAAGCCTTCAACATAACACCAAAAACTTCAAGTTACTATGAACAGAAAAATAAACCCCAATTTCTAGCAGAGCAGTCTCAGCAGCCCGTGAAAGCTACTGTAGAGAGAGCCAGGAGGTTGGGAGGGGCATACAAGACAGTGCATGGGAGAGAGAGGAGGGGAAAAGAAGAAAATCATTTCTAGACAGAGACAGTCCTGGGTGACTGTCTTTCATTCTCCTCCAATGCAAGACCTAACATCTCATATCAAGATTCATTTTCTATTTATTATGAAAAATTATAACATACACTTGTAATCTCCTAGCAGCTTGAAAATTAAGAGATTTCCCTAAAGACATAATAAATACAATGTCCTAGAAGTGACATTAGTAGAACTAAAAATACAAGTTTCCTTACTGACTGAAAAGGTACAGCACGTACTTAAATACCTAGCACAAAGTTTATGCTATAATGGCATAATCTTTTTCTTATTCCCACTTCTCCTTAAAATATGCCCATCCACAATCACCTCCCATTATTCTTCAACGGAAATACCCTAACTCTTACTTCCTATACACATCATGCTCTTACTGTCTGCGACAGTTACTCCGTATCCCCTTCCTCGCTACATTACAAGCTCTACATCTCTGGGAAGACAAAATATCTATACACCATTTTAGTTCAGCTAAGTCCCATCTTTCCTACCAAACCCTTTTGAGTAACATTCCCTAATGCGAATCCCTTCTCTGAATGCCTACAGCACTCACTCCACAATGCAGTCTTGTTTTAATCACATGTTGCTCGGAAAAGGTGCCCTAGTGATTCAGATGTCTAGTGTCCTTTTGGCTCCTTGACAGCAACTCACAGTTTTTCTACTTGATTTGTATCTCCTACTGCACAAATCCAGTTTTAAAAACCCACAAACCTTGTGAAATTTATGCAAAGTTTTATGCCAAATGATATTTGCAGAAACAGTATGTAGCTTTCATCACATTCTCGAATACCATATGATACAAAATGGTCAGGAATCTATGTCAAATGATGAGTGCTCCTTGTTTACAGACAAAAAAAAATTTGACTTAATATCTGTCAACCAGCAAAACAGTCAACTCTGCTAAAAGCTACAAAAGGTTCTATTCCTCTGAAAAAGTAAAAGAAAAAAAGTTCTTTACTATTGTATATAGAAATTCAAACCTTGGAAACTATTCGGTTTTTCTTATCTATAGCAAATATATTTTATTATTTCAGTAACCCAAAAATAACAAAAGGGCCTGGGTGGTTTTATTCCACCACGAAACCAGGCAGCCTTTTCTCGTCTTTAATGCCCTAAAAAAATTAACTTCACTATGAAGCTTTAATTAAATATAAATATAGTTGCATCCTTAAGAAACTGGTAAGAAGAAAGGATTGGGAAAACATTTAAAAGCAAAAACTAATCTGAAGAAAACAGTATTGCTCTCTCCATCATCCAATTATATAGCACAGAAAAAATATAATTAATGTGTACCAACTTTACTTCTTTCTGGCTCCTGAAATTATATTTCCATTTGCCAGCAAACATAAATCCTACAGAAGTTCTCACATCAAGCATATCAAAATTGCAACAAAAAGTAGTGAACTTCATAAATTGTTGTAATTACACGTTCACTCACAGCATAACTTCAGAGCTTCACATACTTTATTTTATCTCTACGTGGTTAGTCTTCTGGCCCCTTAGGTAAGAATCTTTAGGTCTCTCAAGAACAAAGTTATTTTTCTCATCTTTATGGCTAACTTTGGTTTCTTAAATCAATCTTTACATGCTCGTTGAATTTGTTAACTGATAAGGCACTTTATATTCACCATCAGAAAACAAATTATTTATGTAGAACAAGAGAGATTAAATCACCTACCCCTCCTAAGATGCTTTATTTTGCCTGTCTGCTAAAGTTAGCATAGCACAGTCTGATTCCAAGCTGTGCAGCTCGGCTTTCTTCCCCAAGAGAGAAGAGGGTGACTAAGAGTTGCCCTTTCACTCTTTCTATCCTGTTCTCTAAACCTTACATGAAACTCTTCACTACTAAGCGGGCCGTCTCCCTAAGGCAGGCACTGCATCACCAACAAAGCATGGTGCTAGTTGAATTGACTAATAAAAAGCCATTTTACATTTTCTTTTGATAACTAGTGGGGAAAAAAACCTGACAAGCAAAACTTTAGAAAGAATGAATTCCAACCACAGAAGAATATCATTCTTTTTTTATTCCAAAGAACAAATGCACTACACTTTTAGACTCAAAAGTTATAGGGTCTCAAGAGTTATAAATTAAAAAATGTCAGCAGTCAGGTGGCTTAATCACTTTTCAATAATGCAATCATTACCTGATTCAGTGAGGTGGTGTCTGTCAGTACAGCATCAGGACGTCTATTAGGTACAGCTACAGCTTCCTGAAATTGAAAAATGGTATATGTTAAATACTAACAAAGTAATTTTTATTCTCTTTATCCAAACTAGTATTTGATAAGAGACCATATTTAATAAAATCTGCAAGTTGGATAACAACTTTTTTAAAATATTTTATGTTCAGGAGATACATTTAAAAATTCATAACTGCATACTAGCTTCATCTACATTATGATTTCTCTCTTCAATGAAAGGAATTATATACAACCAGATCCATTCTGTAGGCCCAAAGGAGGAAAAAGTAAAGACTCTTTTCCAAATGCAAAAGATGGTGATAGCTATAAAAATTAGACAAAGTCACCTCTAAATGGATTTAATCTTTAAACAGACTTTCCTAAGAGTATAGCTCTCCTTGCATTTACAACCTATTTGGAGTTGGTTGACCTTATTGGATATGTAGATTAATATTGTTTATCAAAGTCATTATTCTTTCAATTATTTTTTCTGCTTCTTTCTCTCTCTCCTCCTGGTCCTCCTATTACATGATGGCATCCCATGTTTTTCTCTGAGGTGCTTCACTCTTTTTGGTCCCTTCACCTTTTCTCTGTTCTTCAGATATTCATAGACAGATGGAACAGATCAATCTTCAAGCTTTTTTTTTTTTTCCAGAGACGGAGAGTCAGAGGGAGGGATAGATAGGGACAGACAGACAGGAACAAAGAGAGATGAGAAGCATCAATCATTAATTTTTCGTTGCAACACCTTAGTTGTTCATTGATTGCTTTCTCATATGTGCCTTGACTGTGGGGCTACAGCAGATCGAGTAACCCCTTGCTCAAGCCAGCGACCTTGGGTCCAAGCTAGTGAGCTTTGCTTAAACCCGATGAGCCCACGCTCAAGATGGCAACCTCAGGGTCTCAAACCTGGGTCCTCCGCATCCCACTCCAACGCTCTTTCCACTGCACCACTGCCTGGTCAGGCTTCAAGCTTTTTGAGTCTTTCTTTTGCCAGTTCAAACTTACTGTTGAGCCCCTCTAGTAGAGTTTTCATTTCAGTTATTATACTTTGAGCTCCTGATCTTCTATTTGCTACTTTTTTATATTCTCTATTTATTGATTTTCTCTGAGTCACTGTCATCATCTTTTACTTCTTTAAGCATGGTTTTCTTTAGTTCTTTGAACATGTAATAGCTGCTTAAAGTAAAAGCTGCTGTCTATTATTAAGTCCTCTCAAAGGCAGTTTCTGTTGCCAGTTTTGTTTTGTTTATTTTTCTTGTCTATGGGTGACATTCTCCTGCTTCTTTTACGTCTTGTAATTTTCTGCTGATAACCAGACATTCCAGATAACAGAAACTCTGGATACTAATTACCCTTCCTTTCAGGGCTTGTTGTTATTAACTTATTTATTTATGTTTATTTATTTAAAGGCTTGGCTAAAATATTTTATCTACTGGTAAATTTATTTCTTCCACATTGTATAGACTCTGACGTTGCTCCTCAGAGGGTGCAGCTTTGGTCAAGTTGCACAGTGGGATGCTCATGGTTTCAGCAAGGTCTCTGTGACCATCTACCCCTCATGTGTTAAACTGTCTGCCTCTTTTGGTATCATACCCAGATGATGGGTTCCACTAATTGCCAGGTGATTGCTTTATTATTTTCAACAATGCGTTGGGGCCTAAATTGCTTCAAGGTCAGATCCAATTAAAGTCAGGTTCTTGCTGGTCAAGATGGCGGTGTAGGTAAATGTGGTGCTCACATCCTCCCACAGCCACATCAAAATTACAACTAAATTTCAGAACAACCATCATGCAGAACCACCTGAAATCTGGCAGAATGGAAGTCCTACAGCTAGGGGTTTAAAGAAGACACACTGAAGACTGGTAGGAGGGATAGAGATGTAGAACTGGCTGGTGCCATGCCCATGTGTGACAGATAACAATTTGGAGGGATACCTGGCCTGCAAAGGTCCACCCTAAGGCACAAGGGGTCCCAACCCCACATCGAGCTCCTCAGCCCAGGGTTCCAGTGCCAGGAAGCGAAGTTCCCATAACTTCTGGTGTAAAAATCAGCCGAGATTGTGGCTGAGTGAGGGAGAGGGCTACTGTAATCCTAGAGGTTCCTCTTAAAGGGCCCATGCATGGACTTAGATTCACTCCTTCTGAGCTCCAGCCCTGGGGCAGCAGCTTGAAAGGTGCCAGGGACATATAGGGAGGAACCAAATTCTCAATCTCAAGGTGATAGCTGGAGGGGAGTTTTCTGCCAGAAAAAAAAAGGTGCTGGCAGAGGCCATTTTTCTTTTTCTGTGATCCTCTCCCCTACACAGAGCCACAGGAAGGAGCCATATCTGAGTCTCCATCAACCTGGCTCACACTGTTTGCCCTGCCCTGGTGATTCCTAAGATCCCGCCCCACCCAACTTGTAGGTCCATACAATCTGTTTTCCATACAAAGGCCTGTTTTGGCTCATGCTTCAGATTTTCCTAAAATCTCTCAACAAGCACCTTCTGGCCTCAGTGAGCCCCGTACCTCTCGCTAAATGGCCCAGGCCCAGCACTAGCAGCAGCTACCCTTGGTTTGCAGCTTGGCCTTGTCTGGACACTTCCAAGCCCAGCACAAGTAGGAGCGATCTGTGGATCGCTTTGTAATTCATATTGGGTGGCCCAGGGTAGAACACAGGTGGCAGATGACTTTGGCCTACATTACCCCAGGATGCTCTAGAGCCAACACACCTTGTGGACAGCTTTAGACCATGTCAAAACACCACCTAACCAGCCCTGGCCAGTTTGCTCAGTGGTAAAGCATCAACCCAGCATATGAATGTCCCAGGTTCAATTCCCAATCAAGGCACACAGGAGAAGTGACATTAGCTTCTACACCCTTCCCCCTTCTATCTTCCTCTCCTACAGCCATGGCTAGATTGGTTCAAATGAGTGGGCCCCAGGCACTGAGGATGGCTCCATGGAGCCACCGCCTCAGGCATTAAAAATAGCTTGGTTGTGAGCATGGCTCCTGATGGGCACAGCATCAGCCCCAGACCAGGGTTGCCAGGTGGATCCAAGTTGGGTCACATGTGGGAGTCTTTCTCACTATCTCCCCTCCTCTCACTTGGAAAAGAAAAAAAATAAACAACCACCTCAACAAGTGACACATTCAAGGGGGCACTAAAGCCCCCTGAAGTTAGAAGTTAATGGTCACAGCCAGCCCTCACAGAAGATCGGCCTGGGGGTAAATCCCACTGACATGCAAACAGCAATCAAGGCTCAATACAACAGGAGACTGTACATAGCCTACACAGTGGGGCGCACCTGGAGTGCCCAGCTTGGGTGACCAGGGGGGCTGTGCCACTGTACCCTATAGAATATCTATGATATAAGACCATCCTACCAAGCCCAGGAGACATAGTAGCTCCACCTAATACATGGAAACAAACACAGGGAAGCTGCCAAAATGGGAAACAAAGAAATATGCCCCAAATGAATGAACAGAACAAAACTCCAGAAAAAGAACTAAATAACATGGAGACAAGCAACCTAATGGATGTAGACTTCAAAACACTGGTTATAAGGATGCTCAATGAACTTAATTAGAACTTCAACGGCATAAGAAAAGAGCAGTCAGAAATGAAGGATACACTGACTGAAATAAAGAATACTTTACAGGGAACCTACAGTAGAGTAGATATAGCCAAGAATCAAATCAGCAATTTGGAATATAAGAAAGCAAAAACACCAAATCAGAAAAGAAAAAAGAATCCAAAATAGTAAGGCTAGGGTAAGGAGCCTCTGAAACAACTTCAAGCACACCAACATTCTCATCATGTGGGGGCTGGAAAGAGAAGAGAGAGAGCAAGACACTGAAACCCTTTTTAATAAAACAATGACTGAAAGCTTCCCTAACCTGGTGAAGGAAATATATATATAAGTCTAGGAAGTGCAAAGGCCCAAACAAGATGAACACAAAAAGGCCTACACCAGAACACTTCATAATTAAAATGCCAAAGGTTAAAAACGGAGAGAATCTTAAAAGCAGCAAGAAAAAAGCAGTTAGTTACCCACAAGGGAGTTACTGTAAGACAGTCACAGCTGATCTCTTAACAGAAACTCTGCAGGCCAGAAAGGACTGAAAAGAACTATCAAAGTGATAGAAAGCAACGACCTACCAGCAAGGTTCCTCTACCCAAAACAAACAATACATTATACAGAGATGTGGTGTATAACTGGGCACCTTATACAGAGATGTGGTGTATAACTGGGCACCTGAAATCTGTATAACTGTGTTAGCCAGTGACACCCCAAGAAAATTCAATTTTAAAAAGTTTAAAAAAATTATTCTAGCCAGAAAAGCCAACATTTAGAACATAAAGACATATAAAGAATTTCCCTGACAAGAAAAAGTTAAAGGAATTCATCACCACCAAACCAGCATTACACAAAATGTTAAAATGTCTTTTTTATGAAAAAAAAGATAAAAATATGCACAATAAAATGGCAATAAATACATATCTATCAACAGTTGAATCTAAAAAAGAAAATAAATGAACAAGCAGACAGACTCACAGACACAGAGAACATTTTGATGGCTGCCAGATGGGAGGGGTGTTGGGCGGGATGGGTGAAAAGGTGCAAGGATTCGAAAGTACAAACTGGTTGTTACAGTATTCTGGGGACGTTACATCGTGGGGATGGAAGTACAGTGTAGGGAATACACTCAATAACATTGTAATAACTATGAATGGTGTCAGATGAAATTTATAGGGATGATCACTTAGTAAGTTGTATAATACTGTACCTCAACTGAAATGAAAAAATGATTTAAAAATAAAGAAATAATAAAATCAGGCCTCTTTACAGGAGTAGTCTTTGAGGCCAGTCTTAGAGATGTGCAGCACATCCACTTAGCTGTCTCATTCTGTGGTTCTCTCTGTAAACTTCAAGATGGGCTAGTTTACCCCTCTTCTCATGGAGCGCCCAGCCTCTTCTTGATTATCACTAAAGTAACCTTATTTTTGAAAGCACTTTACTTTTGAACTTCCAAAGACTCTGTTACAAAAGCTTTGACACTCCAATTATTATAGCCTGCCTTGCCCTTCCTACCCCCCAGGGCAAAAATTCTGCACCACTGCAGCAGAGATGAAGACAAAGACAGCGGCCCACTTTCCCACAGCATCCCTCCTTTACAAGAAGGGTGCTGGGAAAGGGGAGTAACTGCTGGCCTTTCAGCTTGCCTCTCTCAGCATGGAACCCACACTCTATGAGCAAACTGGGGCAAGAGAGACCAGGGGCCCTGTCTTCCCAGCCTGCTGTGGCTGGGACACAGTTTCCACCCGGTAAAGGGGGACTGGTCAGGAAGACAGCTCCCTAACTCTTAGTCACTTTTACCTGGAACAGAGCTTCTGCATCGCTAACTGGTGAGGGAATGACAAAAACTAAGGACCTGCTCCTCCTGGGAAGACAGCATGGCCCTATGCTGGGAGCTAAGGGCACAGGGATCCTGTACTCTTGGCTGAACATGACTGACATGAAGTTTCCATCATGCTGAACCAGGAGAAAAGGAAGGAAGAAGAGAGTTCTGTCTCAAATGCCACAGATTCTCTGTCCTCACCAAGAAAAGATTTTTTTTTTTTACAGGGACAGAGACAGAGTCAGAGAGAGGGATAGACAGGGACAGACAGGAATGGAGAGAGATGAGAAGCATCAATCATCAGTTTTTTGTTGCGACACCTTAGTTTTCATTGATTGCTTTCTCATATGTGCCTTGACCACGGGCCTTCAGCAGACCGAGTAACCCCTTGCTCGAGCCAGGGACCTTGGGTCCAAGCTGGTGAGCTTTCTGCTCAAGCCAGATGAGCCCGCGCTCAAGCTGGCGACCTCAGGTTCTCGAACCTGGGTCCTCGGCATCCCAGTCCGACGCTCTATCCACTGTGCCACTGCCTGGTCAGGCAAGATATAGATCTTGAATAGATATTTCTTCGCATTTTATGCTAATTCCCTTAGGATAATTCCCAGAAACATTAAACTTTCTTTTATATAAATATATATACTATACTTTTTACCAGTTGTCATTATTTAACTGGGAAAAGGGTTTAGGGAGTCCTCATTCCATCTTTCCAGAAGCAGTCTCTCAATATTACTTTAATATTTTATTTAACCAGAAGAATATTTATTATCATATAACCTTATTACCTCAAATAAATTGTAAATGCCAGGTTAAATTAGCATGAAATCCGAGTTCTAAAATATATTTAAGAAAAATACGTTTTTAAATAGAATTTGAGAACTAAATAATACCGTATTTCCCCATGTATAAGATGCATCTTTTTCCCAAAAAAATTTGGGGTCTACAAACTGGGTGTGTCTTATACAGTGGTTGCAGATCTTTTTACTTGCATTTCCCGCCTTTTCACGGTTATCTTTGTGCTCATTGTTTTGCACTTGTTACAGTGACTCATCATCAAACACAGATAAGGACAAGCTAATGGATGGGAGTTTTGACAGTAATGAGGAGTTGTATAAATTTTATGATGCATAAAACTTGAGTTCAATAACTTTATGTAATTTTTTTTTTCTAATTTCAGGCCCCAAAATTAAGGTGTACCTTATACATGGGAGTGCCTAATACATGGGGAAATATGGTAATTAGAATTGTCTTACATAAGAGAAATGTTTAAGTTATTTAATGAATAAAGGTTTTAATTTCTACAAAAACCACTTGTATGTGTTAGGCTTTTCTAAAGACTTTTGAGTGATGCAAAGCTGGTATAAGAAAGTAAAAATATACCCATAATTATCTCAAGTACATTATGCTTATCTTAGCCAAACTTCGCTATGTATAACATGTTGTATATTAAAATATGCAAATATAAACAGCATTTCAAATCCAAGGAACATATTCTGATTCAGAAAAGTATGGATTACTGAGCTTCTATTCTATGAAATTACCCATATGGTAAAATGACAAATTCAAAATATAGATAAGGATCCTTAACTACACATATATTTTGCTTATAAAGTCATAGCCTACCTTGACTTTGTCCGACTTCCGCTTTCCACCAATGCCTCCAGAGCCAACAACGAATATAGAGAACTGATTATAACATATAAGTTCCTTCCCAGAATAAGAATAGACTGAAAAGTAAATGAAAAAAAAGATTTTTAAGTTGTCAAAAGATATAACTAGCTAACCAATAAATGACCAACAATTCCTTTAAGTTTCAAGAACAAAATCCAGTTACTAAAAGGTTTTGTAATTTAAAGATGCTTAACTTTGGGTTAAAAAACATTCATTTTAATTAATTCACTACCAGATCCTGGAAGGCAGAAAGAAGAGGATATCACAAATCCTCACTTGAGTATAAAATAGCAATTTCTCTCACTTCTTTTTAAACCTCCCCAATTTTCATATTTCAATTCTCTCCATTTCAAACATTCCCACTATAAACTGGTGGTAATCTCACACTCAAACTTTCAAACATTCTGCCAAAGCATCAAAAAGAGCCTGGAATGTACAAGAGGAAATAAGTGGAATGAAGCTAGAAGCTTCCTGAGGGTGGGCTCATGGATGTTTTGCTCACCATTATATTACCACCAATTAGAATAGTACTTGGGACAAAAAAGGCACCTAATACATATTAATTAAATTACTTAATGAATAAATGACATGTAAGTTAGTGAACAGGAAAGCAAGTAATAAACAAATGTAAAACAGATGTCCCTCTTTCTACTGACTAATTTCCTAGCGGGAGTTTGCGGTTTGAGTATTATCTGTATCTCGGCTATAGAAAACTAGGAATATGATTTTGAATGGCATTAAAAGAAAAATCCAATCATAACAAAAAAATAAGGAAAGTCATAGTAATTCATATCTAAAATAAAATTTTGCCTGACCGGTGGAGGCATAGTGGATAGAGTGTCAACCTGGGATGCTGAGCTCCCAGGTTCAAAGCCCCAAGGTCACAGGCTTGAGTGTAGGCTCATTCCACTTGAGAGTGGGATTGCTGGCTTGGGAGTGGGATCATCATCAAGATCCCAAGGTCGCTGCCTTGAGCCCAAGGTCACTGACTTGAGCAAGGGGTCACTGGCTCAGCTGGAGTCCCCTGGTCAAGGCACATATGAGAAAGCAATCAATGAACAACTGAGGTACCAAAACTAGGAGCTGATGCTTCTCATCTTTCTCCCTTCCTCTCTCTCTGTCTCTCTTGCTAAGAAATAAATAAAATATAATTGTTGTCTTTATTACTTAAGAAACTGAATATCTAATTTCATCTATGCTTTAACTACACATTCTAAAACATTATTACATGTCACCAAGCTATATTTAAATAAATGGTGTAGCTCAAGAGAAAATAGTACAAATTAAAGTGAAGGTTACTACAGAACCTTCGTTTTGTGGTAGTTTACATTGGTAGAATGATGAAAAGACTAAAAGAAAACTGGGAGAACTGCAGCCAAACACTGGCCAACATCTGGAATGATAAGAAAACATGAAAATCTAAAAAACAAGAGAAGACAAGAGAAGAAGAGAGATAACCAACATCTGATGCAATACCACAAGTTAACAAAAAAGATATAGTAAAATATTTAAGAGCATCAAAAAGTGTTCTCAATATATTAAATAAAAATAAGTCCCCAAACAGTATAACCTCTTATGTACTTAAAACAAAAATGATAATGCCTACATTGTCAATATTAAACTTTCTACTGGCCTTTATTTCTAAAATGTTTTGTTCTTAAACTTTAAAATAAATAAAGTTTTATGCACTATATCTGTAGCATATGTTTAATTACTAGTACTTCAACATTCATTAAACTACTATAACCTGGCCCTGGCCGGTTGGCTCAGCAGTGGAGCGTCGGCCTGGCGTGCCTGACCCGGGTTCGATTCCCAGCCAGGGCACATAGGAGAGGCGCCCATTTGCTTCTCCACCTCCCCCTCCATCCTCTCTGTCTCTCTCTTCCCCTCCCGCAGCCGAGGCTCCATTGGAGCGGGGATGGCCCGGGCGCTGGGGATGGCTCCTTGGCCTCTGCCCCGGGCGCTGGAGTGGCTCTGGTCGCGGCAGAGCGACGCCCCGGAGGGGCAGAGCATCGCCCCCTGGTGGGCAGAGCGTCGCCCCTGGTGGGCGTGCCGGGTGGATCCCAGTCGGGCGCATGCGGGAGTCTGTCTGACTGTCTCTCCCCGTTTCCAGCTTCGGAAAAATACAAAAAAATAAAAAATAAAAAAAAATAAAAATAAACTACTATAACCTTTTTTTTACCACTGCAAATAAAATTGTGGTTCTGGTGTTTAAATCACATTATGTCTTCAACAGGTTTGAATGTGCAAGTTTAGGGACCTACCTACCATTTAGAACAATGATTCAGAGGTCAAATATGTTCCAAGTTCCAAAGAGCTAACATAGAAAAGAATATCTACAATACTGCCTAATTATCAGTTGAGGGGTATATGTAATCTTCCTGACAAAAACATACTCCAGCAAGGATAATTCTCCTCTATGTTCTCCAAACCAGCCACATATCTGTTGTGCTTCAGTTACACTGTCTCAAGAACCCCTGAAATGCCCCACTCTCTCTACCCTTACCCCAATCTATTTCTTCTTCCCCTCCTCCCTTACTTTCTGAAAGAGCTTATAAATTTTTAGAAGTGCTACAAGTTACTAATCACTTTGATAAAGTACTATACATACAAAGTCTATCAATCTAACAGTATATTATAAGAACTGGAAATGAGTTACCATCCATAAGAATTACTAAACCGGATCCTTTATCTAGGATATCAGCAACAACTGCTTCACAATTTAGTTTTCCTAAAATGAAAAGTAAAACAAATAAAGAGGCTGTTTTAAAGACCATAAGTAAATAAATTGTGTTAAAAACCATAAATTATTATATTAAAACATCAGAGAATTTAACATAATTTCTACTGTAAGTTCAGCAAAACTAAAAATTATGGTTCGAAACAGTTCTAATATAATGTTGAATAATTCAATATAAGAGGTAGGTAATCACTTCCTAGATAAAATATTGTTTTTCCCTAATAACAGAAATTACCTTGAGAGAGTAGTGAGATAAAAAAAGAAAGACATCAGCCTGACCAGGCGGTGGCGCAGTGGATAGAGCGTCAGACTAGGATGCGGAAAGACCCAGGTTCGAGACCCCGAGGTCACCAGTTTGAGCACAGGCTCATCTGGTTTGAGCAAAAGCTCACCAGCATGGACCCAAGGTCGCTAGCTTGAGCAAGGGGTCACTTGGTCTGCTGAAGGCCCACGGTCAAGACACATATGAGAAAGCAATCAATGAACAACTAAGGTGTCGCAACGAAAAACTGATGATTGATATGATTGATGCTTCTCATCTCTCTCTGTCCCTGTCTGTCTGTCCCTATCTATCCCTCTCTCTGACTCTGTCTCTGTAAAAAAAAAAAAAAAAAAAAAAGACATCAAGTAGAATCATAATAAAGATTAAACATTTGGGCCTTGTCGGTTGGCTCAGTGGTAGAGCGTTGGACTGGCGTGCAGGGGTCCCGGGTTCGATTCCCGACCAGGGCACACAGGAGAGGCACCCATCTGCTTCTCCACCCCTCCCCCTCTCCTTCCTCTCTGTCTCTCTCTTCCCCTCCCGCAGCCGAGGCTCCATTGGAGCAAAGATGGCCCGGGTGCTGGGGATGGTTCCTTGGCCACTGCCCCAGGCACTGGAGTGGCTCTGGTCGCAGCAGAGCGACGCCCCTGGTGGGCGCCGGTGGATCCCGGTCGGGCGCATGCGGGAGTCTCTCTGACTGTCTCTCCCTGTCTCCAGCTTCAGAAAGATACAAAAAAAAAAGATTAAACATTTGAACTCAGTGAATCCAGTGACCAGCATAACCCGGACTGGTACATGTTCTAGTTCACAATGGAAGACAGAGTGCTGCTAGGAAGTTTCTTTCACTCCATCCAATTATGTGTCTATTTTACCCCCAGGAGCAGGAAGTCAGCCTGTGATAGTACCACTGACGCTGACAAACGAGCTATTAAGAGATACAGAGATGTGGACTTCACTCTCCTGATGCTTGAGTTCATGCGTCTCATCAACTGATGTCTGTTATGGAGATATTACAAATATTAGTCAAACCTTGGTTTTCTGCGGGTTTTTAGAGATGTTCCAAACCATAAGTATCTTCAATTTTAAATATTTACGTTTATTACACAGTAAACTTCAAAACTACTTAAAGAAAATGCACAGGAGGTAATAAAAGTGATTCATGAGAAACATAACTTGAGACCAAGGAGGTACAAGAAATTAAGAAACGTATTTTCCACACCTTCCTATTAAAAGCACTTTTCAGTTGCAATCATTTTTGAATATATGTCTAGTCTCTTCATATTGAAAATCTTTAATGACAGAACCCGCCTTACACATTTCTATTTCCCTATAACATTGGTTCCCACATGAACCACGTTAGGCTGGATGCATAAAAAATATGTAGGGCGCTTCCCAGCCTCCACCATCACCACCACTACACGCAAACATGGCACACGTACGCACACAAAATCACCAGGGTTGGGATCTAGAACCGTATTTTATTTAACATAACACGTAATATAATATAATGTAGTAACAGGTGACCTTGATGTGCACCCAAATTATAAAATCATCTAAAACCAAATACTGTGCCTTTCACCCAGCAGGTATCTGATGCATGCAGCCAGCACACACTGCGCGCCTCAGATAGCTGAGTGAGGACTTGTGCAGTGACACGAGCACTGTAATAAAGCTCCTGAGCCTTAAGCACTAAAAATCTGATCATGCCTGACCTGTGGTGGCGCAGTGGATAAAAGCGTCAACCTGGAAATGCTGAGGTCACCGGTTCGAAACCCTGGGCTTGCCTGGTCAAGGCACATATGGGAGTTGATGCTTCCAGCTCCTCCCCCCTTCTCTCTCTCTGATTCTCTTTCCTCTCTCTCCCTCTGTCTCTCTCTCTCCCTCTCTCTCTCCTCTCTAAAAATGAATAAATAAAATAAATAAATAAAATGTTAAAAAATCTGATCATTTCTTTTAGTAAAATAAGAAGATTGAGGAAAAAATTAAAGTAGGATTCTAGCTACTTGCTGACCTCTACATTATATAATATGAAATGATTTTTTTTTGTATTTTACCATCTTATATGGTCACTATATAATTAGACAATATTCTGACATCAAAGTAGAAAACAAAACAAATATATCAAATTATAGTGAAAGAATAAAAAGAGAAGCTTTACTGCATAAATATTACTGAAAAAAATAAAATATTATTTAAGATACAAAAATTTTTGTACCTTTTAAAAGGGTTTTCTATACAAAAATCAGCACCAAAACTGAAGATGCACAACACTAAGTTTAGAACATAAACACAAAAATGCTCCTCTCAGTTGTTAATAAAACATACATCAATAAAGATAAATTGTTAGCATTTTGAAGTAATTTATTAAATAAGATTATAAAAGGACAAAGTTCAAGATAACCAAAACAGGTATTATTTAATATCAACCTATTCTAATGGCTAACAAGTACATAAATAACTTGTGATATGGTTTATTTAGGTCACTCTTTGCCAATTTAACACAGTTTGGGAGGTTAGCCAGAAAGCAAAATTATGCTGTGACTATGTCATCAGTCTATCAAGTACTCACCTGCTCTGGGCAGTGGTTTATATAACTCCAGGTACTGCTCCCCATGAAGAATCTATGTGAGGACAAGCAGAATGTTACTAGCAGACTCCCTTCTCCCATGGGATATTGCTGTGGATACTGCTTATCAAAGATGCTAATCATTTCACTGTCCACATGCTCATATCACTACTCCCCTCAAATTGTCTGTCTAGTGTGGCTTCTAATTCTTAATCACCAGACTCAGAAATAATCAGCTACCCAATCTAAAAACTGTCTTTTGGAGCAGAGAAAATATTTTATATTTGTTTCTTTCTTGACATTCATAAATCCTTGTTGACTGATAACCGGATTATTTGCCAATGAAGACACTAAACTAAGCTGTCCTTCCAGTGCTTATCTCTGTACCTGGAACATACTGGTGGTATCCAATAAAGATCTGTCAAATGAAAATGAACCAACTGGCCACTGCTAGTAAAGTATTTACAGGTCACACACACCAAATACAAACAACTCAACCAAAACACAAACATAAACTTTCAAAACTATGTTCAAAATAAATGCCAACATTTCCTTAATATAACGTCTTGTAAATTATCTACTGAGAGTAGATACTAAGGACACTGTTTAACTTCACAGCCACTTAACCTCCTTGTATCGAAACGGTAATATACAAATATATGTAGTAAAACAAGGGTATAGGAAAAACAAAACCTGACCCGTACATCCAAATGACCAGACTCTACTGCCCTGAGACAGCTTAATTCCAGTCTTGCTCAGAACCCACAGGGGGAAAAGAGAGCAAGGGCTGGCAGGGATGGGAGGGCCTCACTGCACCACATGGCCTGGCGACGCCACGTTGGGAAGACTGACACTCAAATTCCAAGATAGCTATCATTCCTGGCCACAGACTCTGAACACCATTTATGATTTTCTTTCCACTCGGAAGGACAATTTGGAGACATCTGCTTTGTTTGTTCTGACATCATGCAAACTGAAGAACTCTATGCAGCAATTACCATGGGGGGGGGGGGGGTTGAAACAACAAACTATTCGGCACATTTCTCACCTCCTCCCAACTTCATGCGATACTCTAAAACATTCTTGTAAGTTCAGAGCAGCAATGGGCTAGCAGAACCTCCACTTAATGGGGTCCCCAATCAATCAGTTGCAGAAATCATCCATAGCTCTATGACCTATGACTCGACAGTTATCACTGGGCTCATAATCTAAACCTTACTCCAAGAAATGAGATAAACCCCACCTAAAAAGCTTTCTCACAGTTGTTCATGCCTTCCTTCTTGAAACAGTTTATTCACTTTGCTTTCCAAATCCCATATTTTCCTGAGAGTCCTTGTAACTCCTACCTCACCAGCCATTCCTTCTCAGTCTCCCTTGCTAATTTCTCCTCATCTCTTCATCCACTAACTCTGCAGGGTCCCTGACTCAGCATCTTCTCTACTCACCTGCACACAGTAGGGGAGTTCACCTCTTCTCATGTCCTTAAATATCACTTCAATGCTGCAAACCCCAATTAGACCTTACCCAAACTCTAGATTCATAGACTCAACTTTGTATCTCTACCTGAATGTCTAATAGACATCTCAAATCTGTTCAAAACAACTCCTAATTATCCCCACCTTAAAGTAACTATATATATCCATTTTATTTATATAGTAATGCCATATATAACTACTATACAGCTCAAATGTTTATATACTTATAAATAACATATAGATATGCATACAGTGTGGGTCAAACGTAAGTTTACAGTTCTAAGTATGCAAAACTTGTATTGTTTCCTCTTATATCATTATTTATTAATTACTGTATTATTTTCCATACAAACAACTGTAAACCTACGTTTGCCCCATTCTGTACATATGTATTATCTCAGTTATCTAAACCAAAAACCTTTATCCTTGACTCCTTTCTCTTTCCCCCCATGTATACCTTTTGCTTGAATGACTATAGTCATTCAGGCTCCTTACTGGTTGCCATGCTTCTATCTCGGCTCCCATATAATTTATCCTCCACACAGCAGCAAAACTGAGCCTGTGAGTGAACACAGACAACCCTTATCACTCCTCAGTTCAAAGTGTTCTTAATAACCTCACTCATTAATGAGAGTATAAACTGAGATCCTTACAATGACGACAAGGGCCTGTGCTCCCACCATTGCCCCCTTGCTCACTCCACAGCTATAATGGCCTCATTGCTGTTCCAA
This sequence comes from Saccopteryx leptura, assembly GCF_036850995.1. Classification (NCBI taxonomy): domain Eukaryota; kingdom Metazoa; phylum Chordata; class Mammalia; order Chiroptera; family Emballonuridae; genus Saccopteryx; species Saccopteryx leptura. The sequence continues at coordinate 177,556,073 of NC_089506.1, read as the reverse complement.
AGACAAGCCAACTCTGCACCTGCCTCAGGGCTTTTCACACTTGTTCTTTATGCCTCAAATACTCTTCTACCTTAATTGCCTGGCTGGCTCCTTCATTAATATCATCAGGTAAGGATGATCATATCCATTTTATAGATGAGGAAACAAGCTTTACCCTTGGTCAAACAGCAAGTAAATGGCTGAGCGAGAATTAATAACATTATGCCAGGGTTGTGAGACTGAACATTGGTGGTTTTCTTCTTTTTGTTTGCCTATTCAACTAACTTTCTTCTTTTTTCTTAAAAAGAAAAACCAAAATATATGCTAACTCTTTACTTCTGAATCAACCATTACAAACTGTTTTACTAATACACACACACACACACATACACACACACACACACAAACATAGGATGGGGTACTTATCAAGCATATTTAAAGAAACAGAAAAAAAGGCAAAATAAAGGTTTTTTTATTATGCATACCTTTGCTAAGTTGATTGAAAGCCCAGGAATCTCTGCTAGTCCTCCACCCATTATAGATTTCTGTGCTATAATAACTCCAAAGGTAGGCAAACAGGAGAAGTCAGAATCTCCTTCATAGATAAACTTCATGTCCTTGGGCTCCTTGACCGAGGCCCCCACTCCTAGAGCATACATAATTGCTTCCAGTTCCGTGTAAGCAGAGGAAAACTGAGGAAGTTTATGGCCAATAGCTCCATCCTATGGGACAAATGTAAGAAATTATTTTTGTACTCTTTGGGTCAAATCTTTAAAATTTTAACTTTTCAAGACTATTTATTTATTGCTTATGTACCTACTTTTGCTTTTGAAAAGATGTGACTACAATTATCATTTTAATGAATCTGATGGGGTTTTATAATTGTTTCACTATATTCGATTTTCTAATAGAAACTAATTAGATAATGTGTAAAAAAGGACTTCATTTACAGATAAGTACTTTTTATTGCTTACTTCTTGTTAACAGATAGTATGTCTCATTTTCAACTTTCCTGTCTCTGATGCTGGATTAACAACTATTAGCTACTCAAAAATAAGAGAAAAATAAACAAGTTTGTTATATATAGGAATGTAAATTGCCCTATAGTACCTATTGTATAAAAATTCAGATATAAACAGATGAGCAAAACACTGTTTAATGCCTACAAATTAGACTGCCCCATACGATTTTAGTTAAAATGAGATCTTACCTGAAGTCTCTTCCCAATAATGTCTTTTATATAATTGGATATTGTATTTTTCTATTTAGTGATGACATGCCTAACTAATGTGATATATTATGATATAAAAGAATGATGCTTAATTTTCAATCACTTTCATTCTAAAGCAGGAGTCACCAATGACTGAGAACCAAAAATAATTTTTACATTTTTAAGCAGTTGGTGAAAAAAAGAAAATCAAGACAAGTATGTGACAGAACAGTATGTGGTCCAGAAAGCCTAAAATAGTTATCTGGCTGTTTACCAAAGAAGTTGCCAACCTCTATTCTAAAGTAAAATCACACTTATAAACTGATCATATTCTCAGAATTAAAATTAGGTTAATTTTATCCTATATCTGTCCTGAGTCACAAAACACCAACATCGAATGTGTCCAATGACTTACTTCTTACTATTCATGCACTACAAGTTTTTTTTTTTTAAGATAAGTACAAGAGATTGTAAGTTAGCAAGCTTCACACATGAACTATAACCATAATTCTATCATCATTTCTGACACACTGTGAAGCAGCTCTTCACTTGTAGCCATGTTGAAATATTTCCAAGACACATTATATCAATGCTTTCTCTTAAAAGAAATGGCTCAGCCTGATCAGGCAGTGGCGCAGTGGATAGAGCGTCAGACTGGGACGCAGAGGATCCAGGTTTGAAACCCTGAGGTCGCCAGCTTGAGCCCAAGGTCGCTGGCTTCAGCAAGAGGTTACTCGGTCTGCTGTAGCCGAGTACGTATGAGTAAAGGCACATATGAGAAAGCAGTCAATGAACAACTAAGGAGCTGCAACAAAGAATTGATGCTTCTCATCTCTCTCCCTTTCTGTCTGTCCCTATCTGTCCCTCTCTGTCTCTCTGACACTGTCACAAAAAAGAAAAAGAAATGGCTCAGAGAGGCACTAAAATAAATTAGCCTTTTCTAAAAAGTTAGAAAAATAGTGACTAAAGTAAGATTGTCAATTTTTCTCAAAAAAAAAGTTGTCTTAAGTATACTGAGGAGGAGAAAGTAAAGTCTACATTCAATATTTTTGCCTTTTGTTCATTCAAATTCCATAAATATTTAATACATATTTGATGAAAAGTTTTGAGGTCGCTTATCTTTCCTATTAAACAGTATATTGATAGATGAAAAAATAAGTTTTTGTATCAATGGAAAGAACAAAGAAAAAATAAAAAGATCTCCAGAGAAGGCACAGCATTAGACCTTCCTCCCCACTTACAAATCCTGATGTAGCTGTTGATGATGCCGCATGACTGGTATGATTTGTTGAAACTCCTCCATCTGAATTTATTTTATTTAGAACTTCCATCAGACTGCCAGTTGATTCTAAAAAAAAAATGATAATAACAATAATAATGCTTTTGTTAAAGATGTGACTAAGAAAAGCTGCAATGTGCTAGATCAGTGACCTTCAACTTTTTTCACCTCGTGGCACATATAAACTAACTACTAAAACTCTGAGGCATACCAAAAAATATATTTTGCCAATATGTCAAAAAAAAAAAGCCCAAACACAACAGGTATAATTTTGATTCACTCACACCAGATTCATTCACACAACAGATTGCTGTGTTAGCCGTTGTCATTTTTTAATTTCACAATCTAAGGGAAAAGAGGTCAGTGCCCCTGACTAAATAAGTCAGGTAGTGTATGTTTTCAAAGTTCTTGCAGCACACCAGCTGAATATCACTGTGCTAGATAATTATTCTATAACACTCAGCAAGCCTGCTCTAGACTCTGGATTGGCACTCATGATCTGAATGTATAATGCCAGGCCATTATGGGAAAAAATGGTGAAAGTCTTTGAAACAGACCACAGATAATGGGGTGTTTTCAATGGAAAACAAGACATTGTCCAACATACTCTTTGCAGGTTATGGTCTTAAGGAGGCTCTGAGCTTTGCAATGTCTTTGAAAAATTCACAACTCCGTAAAGTGGGATCCGTGCCCACAGACTTGCAATTTCTGTCTGGTGGAGGGACAAGTAGTTTCCCTTCTCTCCCCATCATCAGCCCTTCTTCAGGATGGAACAGTGCCGAAATTACCCGTTAGGTCTCTGTGCAAGGAGTAGCTCTGAAGACAGTACTGTATGAAAAATTCTTCCAGAGAAAACCATCACTATGACCAGTGACTCCACACAAGTTGGGAACCTGCTGCTTTGGGGTCTAAAAGCAGCCACATATGCCATATGATTCTGAAGACTATGGGACCATTCTAAAACACCTTAGAGGTAAGAACTTCGTTCTAAACTCATAGAACTACAACCAAACTACAGAACATGAGATGCCCAGACATATCTGCCACTCCTGGTGACACTAGTGGAGATAATTCTTCCTACTAATCTTCCCCTGGCCGCCCCATTCCGAGTGCTGCCTAGCGGGCACCTATCTAACTGAAAGTCACCTTGACACAGGCTACAAGTACAGCACTCAGAGATGAACAACCAGAGTAACTCGTGGCTCAAACACCGAGAAAGCTGGGACCAGTTATTTAGTTTTTCTGGACTTAGTTCATCATCTAAAATGAGAAATGGAATAGACAGATGCTCTAGAAAGTCTCAATTGTATTAAAAATGTGAGGGTTTTTCTAACTGTACTTCAAATACTAATCATATCTTGTCATTTATAATTATATAATTCATTTAGTTAGCTTTTTCTTTATATTCATTTAATAATTTTAAGGCAATAAAATAGAACTTGAACATGAGAGGAAAGTTTCAATATATTTCTTCCCTTTTTCTTTCATTCAATTCCACTGATAGGTAACTGTTATTCACAGACTAAAGTTATCTTAAATACAAAGATACAGAAAACATTATCATTAATGATACAAGAATTACATTATTATCTGACTGAGAAAAAGCATAATAAAATTTAAGTGCAACCAGTAGGCAGCAAAGTGTCATTAAGAAAAAAAAAGAAGAGTCATTTTTTCAGATACATTCTTCTATCAAACCTTAAGTATAAAACTGCTAAGAGGAAAAAAGCAGTTTTCTGTAAAATAACCCTAATTTATGATATTTCTCAGAAAGGTCCTTTAAATTTTATATATTATATGCACTTGAGTTATACTAGGAAAGAATAAAGTAACTTTTATTGGTTATCTATGCCTGTGGTGTATCATTGATGATTCAAGCCAAGGTCACAAGTATTTACTAAATCCTTTCTATGCTATCACTGAATACAAAAGAAGTACATACAAGACACAGTCTCTGCCTCCAAAGTAACTTACTATGCAGTTAAGAAACCACATAATTATGAAACAAACACAGTGGAAAGGAGTTATGATTAGATGCTCAAGTGGTAAGAGTTCAGCTAAGAGAGAGATCAATAAAGCCCAGAGTATCAGGAGAGGTTTTGTTGATCATGGGCCTTGAGTGTTTCTAAAGTACCAATAAAAGGAAGAAGGGAAGGGGCATTTTAGAAAGACAGAGAAACAGTAGCAGAGACAAGTGCTAAAATAGCAAAATCTGTTCACTAGAGAGAAAAGAGATAACCCTAAATAAAATAGATAAGGTGCAGATCATTAGGGAATGGAAGACTTTGAAACCAACCATCAGATGAGGACCACATGAATTAAGCACAAATGTATAACCCACTTCATACCATCCCCCAACCATGCACACACCAAAAAAATAGGACTATAAAAAAACTGAAAAACTGACAGCAGGACTGACATACATAAATTAAATTTGAGAAGTTCGAATTCTTACTAAAACAGAAACTGTAGGTCAGTGGTCCCCAACCTTTTTTGGGCCACGGACCGGTTTAATGTCAGAAAATATTTTCACGGACCGGCCTTTAGGGTGGGACAGATAAATGTATCACGTGACCGAGACAAGCGTCAAGAGTGAGTCTTAGATGGATGTAACAGAAGGAATCTGGTCATTTTTTAAAAATAAAACATCGTTCAGACTTAAATATAAATAAAACAGAAATAATGTAAGTTATTTATTCTTTCTCTGCGGACTGGTACCAAATGGCCCACAGACTGGTACCGGTCCACGGCCCGGGGGTTGGGGACCACTGCTGTAGATGATTCAACTGTCTAAGTCACCACAGGTAAAATAGAAAGCAATCCCATGAGAGAAAAGATTGCCTCTGGTTCCCCGACCAGGACCAGACTGAGTGGGACTCATTACCTTGAATTGTCCGCAACTTGTTGGCATTTTCAAAGTCACAGATCTTTTCCCAGTTAGCCTTCACTGCCTCAGGAGTCATCGGCTGATTCTTCTGTCTTACAATTGCTCCAAGGCTCCGCTCCCAGCGTACTGGTTAGAGAAACAAAACTAGGATACTGAGCACATAGTTTTAAGTGGAGACAGAAGTAAAGTAAAATTCCTAAGTGCCCTTTGAACTGTTTTTTTTAATAGTTTGACTATTTTTGTAATTTTTTTATTTTATTTTTATTTATTCATTTTAGAGAGGAGAGAGAGGGAGAGAGAGAGACAGAGGAGAGAGAGACAGGGGGGAGGAGCTGGAAGCATCAACTCCCATATGTGCCTTGACCAGGCAAGCCCAGGGTTTCGAACCAGCGACCTCAGCATTTCCAGGTCGACACTATATCCACTGCGCCACCACGGGTCAGCCCCCTTTGAACTATTTTTTAACTTTAAAAAAAAATATTCAGGCCCTGGCCGGTTGGCTCAGCGGTAGAGCATCGGCCTGGCGTGCGGGGGACCCAGGTTCGATTCCCGGCCAGGGCACATAGGAGAGGCGCCCATTTGCTTCTCCACCCCCCACCCCCTCCTTCCTCTCTGTCTCTCTCTTCCCCTCCCGCAGCCAAGGCTTCATTGGAGCAAAGATGGCCCGGGCGCTGGGGATGGCTCCTTGGCCTCTGCCCCAGGCGCTGGAGTGGCTCTGGTCACGGCAGAGCGACGCCCCGGAGGGGCAGAGCATCGCCCCCTGGTGGGCAGAGCATCGCCCCTGGTGGGCGTGCTGGGTGGATCCCAGTCGGGTGCATGCGGGAGTCTGTCTGACTGTCTCTCCCCGTTTCCAGCTTCAGAAAAATACAAAAAAATAATAATAATGATAATAAATAAAAATTAAAAAAAATATTCAGAAGAAGGATTCTAATGTCTAAAGAATTTTACTACATACCTTAAAATGCATTTTTCCTAAAATAACAAACCCAGTAAGATAATGTCAATTAAAAAAAAATATTTGAAACTAAAGGAAAAACATCTCTTCTGACTTTGACACTACTAAAGGCAGAATAAAATGCTGAATCACAAACAGTGAAATTGTTTATTATCATGCCAAAAAACTGACTTCGTGACCAGAGATCATTCAGGAAATTCACTTCAAGATAACAGAAAGAGATGTGTTGAACAGCACAATGTGGGCCAGTGATGATGACCCATGAAAATTCTAGATAACCAAATACTACATCAGATATTCCCAAATAATTCTCCCTTTTTCTCCCTCTGCTCTTCCACCTTCTCCACAGGAAGTCAACTAAAATACACGTTTTCACAAATATCATTATAGTTGTATAAGTTCCATGAGGAGAATTAACAGTTTTCTTTTATTAAGGACTGAGAAATAAATAACCACTAGTAATCTTATTTAAACATAATGGTCAGACTTTGATGATGATTAAACTGAAGACTTATCTTGGAGAATGACAAAAATGACTGCTTCTAGAGCTTTCCTATTGATAAAGTTCCAGACATAGCTTTTATTGTGTCAATTGATCTTCTTTTCGTAAACTGATGTCATAAGACACTTAAAAATGCTTGAATAATACCTGATCTGTGGTGGTACAGAGGATGGAGCATTCATCTGGAACCCTGAGGTGGCCGATTAGAAACCCTGGGCTTCCCCCATCAAGGAATATACAAGCAATCAATCAGTGAACAACTAAAGTAAAGCAAATGTGAGTTGATACTTCTCGCTCCATCCCCCCCCTCCTCTCCCTGTAAAATCAATAAAGTCTTTTTTTTAAATGCCTGAGTAATGTCACTTTAATAATTGGAAAGAACAAATGAAAATATTGATAGTCTACAATATATTATAACTATGCCCTCTAGTAATGGTACCTTTTAAATAATTCAATTAATTTTGATAGCCCTAGCCAACTAAAACCATACACTGGGACATTGGAATTTTCACAAAGTTAAAAAAAACTGCCTTAGAGCAATTATCCAATTTGAAGCTCACAAAGTGTAAGGGCTGGAGTAAGAGAGGGCTGAAGCCAAAGTCATTCACTATAAGGCTGAAGGGGAATCATTTTGACAAATCAGTTGCAATTTCTGTGCCACAAAACTGTCCAGGTGACTCCTCTCTGTCTCCTCCCAATGCCTCATGCTCCAAGGAAGAAAAGAATTAAATGAGAGAACCAGAAAACTTGCCTGCTGTGGCTCTTCCCATCTTTTCAAAAACAGCCCTCCCTCCCACTCATGTCTCTGCTGACATAGTGAGAACAAGCACGTGAGATGCCAGAGACGTGGGAGGACAAACATCAGTACGGGGACTGTGTGTCTGAAGGAAGAGCCAGCTCTGAACAAGAAAAGGCAAATCCTCAGTAACAGCTGCCAACAGAAAGGAAAGCCACAGGCCGGCAGGACCCCCTCCAGGTCTTAGAACAGCTGCTGGTGTAACAATGGTTAAGTCTGCATGTGTGCACTACATCCAATGGCTAGGCATTTGACAAGATCTTTATCCAGCTCTAATATGTACACAGGTTTAAAGAAATGGAAATAATGTATGGCAAAACAGACTTACATTTTCCAATCCATCCTGCTCCAACCTACCAAAAAGAGGGAAAAAAGTTATATCATCTAATGTGAAATCACTAATAGAATGTTTAAAATTAAAAAAACAGGCAGCTATCTTACTAAGAATACTAGAATATCAGATGAGTGGATAAAAATAATACAGCTCTACAAAAATCCACTGGCTGCACTGCTCATGTTATCAGAGTAGAAAAAGCAGCATGATGTAGTAGAAAAGCATGCTCTGATATCAGAAACCAAGGTTTGATACCAGTTCTTCTACTGACTAGCTGTGTGACCATGGGCAAATTATGTGACGTCCCTAAATCCAAGTTTCCACTTGGGTAACATAAAGGTGATAATACACTCTTCATGTGGTAACCATGAAGGTTAAATATAAATAGTAAATCTGCCTAGCACATCACAGGCTTGAAATACACATCCCTCTAGGAAGTCCTAGTGAATAAAAATATTAAAAAGCAAAGAAAAATAAAGCCTGGATCTGACTTAATGAACTACGGATAGTCATTTTAATGAAACATCTTTATATGAAAATAAAGCAAATAACCAAATATATTAACTGCCACACAGAAAGATGAATTATTTTCTAGAGGCCATCAAAGATATCATCAGAAGAAAATGTTTGCTGTAAAGAAAATCTGTCATCTCTTCAAATAACGCAACTACAATGTGCCAGAACTCATCCTAAGAATTCTTCACACGTATGACAGAGGAAAGTTTATCAGTAGACAGGACACATCTTAGTGGCTATAGGCTCGAGGGTATGACTTTTTAATCATCCTTTGCCTTTATATTTAATATGCCCACACTTTTTACAATAGACCAATCAGCGCTGATGCTGTCAGAGTAAATAAATCAGCAGTGGTTTTGGCAATAGTCAAAAGATAACCATCTTTTGTATTTTGGGAGAGAAGCGACAAAGTACAAGCTCCTCTCAGGGGCTACAAACAACAGCTTTAGCTGAGCCAAAGAATCTATATCTACTATTCCAATTATCTACTAGGTTTTACAAATGAAGTGGAAATTTACATTCAAGATCTAAGTCAGGATATTACACACACGTCTTCCTATGTTTATCAATCATGCATACCAAATGTCCTTCACTAAAAATGTTCACAAGAAAACATACAAAACTTCATCTATACATGACCCTAACTGTGTATGTTTGAGTATGTGTGTAAAATGAGTATATATAAAAAACTATTAGTGTAAAATGTACATCTAATAAAAAACTGGAAGACAATATATAAGAATATTAATAGTAATACCATGGGTAATTTTTCCTACAAATTTTCTGCATATTTTATGTATGTGTATATTTATATGCATATACAAAAAGCATGTATTATTTTTGTTCACAGAATTAATAATAAACAGCATGACTGGTGATGGCCCAGTGGCTAGAGCATTGACCTAGGATACCAAGGTCCCAGGTTCAAAACCCCAAGGATGTTGGCCAGAGCACGGCTCATCTGGCTTGAGTGTAGGGTTGCCAGCTTGAGCATGGGATCATCAGCATGATCCCATGGTCGTTGGCTTGAGCAAGGGGTCACTGGCTCGAGCAAGGCGGTCACTGCCGGTAAGACAGTGAAAAGTAATCAATGAACAATTAAAATGCCACAACTACGAGTTGATGCTTTTTGTCTCTGTCACTCTTTCTTGCTAAGAAAAAAAAAAAGACTTAATAATAAATATAACTATAAAAGATAAAAAGACTTCTGATTGATTGATTGATAAAAAGGTTTTATAAAAAATTCCCTAATGAGATAAAAAACAGGAGGCCAAATATTGAGCCTGATATTATCAAATTGTCCTCTTCTGTAAATTTAGAGTTGTAAAAGTTCTTTCCACATCTAATTTTTCACAATTCACATTCAATGGTTTTGATCAAAACAATCGAGGCACATATATCTGCTTAAACACATGTAGATTGTTTTTAATTACTTATCAGATTTTTATTTAAATGAATCAGGTTAATATATTATTCACTTAAAACCAAGTCAGATTGGCCGTGGCCAGTTGGCTCAGCAGTAGAGAATAGACCCGGTATGTGGAAGTCCCGGGTTCGATTCCTGGCCAGGGCACACAGAAGACCCATCTGCTTCTCCAACCTTCCACCTCCCCTTTTTCTCTTTCTCTGTCTTCCCCTCCCACAGCCAAGGCTCCACTGGAGCAAAGATGGCCCGGGCACTGAATATGGCCCCATGGCCTCCACCTCAGGTGCTAGAATGGCTCTGACTACAGTGGAGCAACGCCTCAGAGGGGCCGAGCATTGCCCCCTGGTGGGCATGCCAGGTAGATCCCGGTTGGGCACATGTGGGAGTCTGTCTCTCTGACCCCTCTCACTTTGGAAAAATACAAAAAAAAAAAAAAAAAAAAAAAATGAGAGAGAGTCAGGTTATTTTCCTACCGAAAAATATTTCTAGATATCATAGAATTGCTCATACAACAGGTACACTGCTACAGATAATCAAATAAAGGAGAAGGGTGCATAAAATATAACAGTTCATGCTAGAAAGGAAGAGCTCAAATTCAAATGAGAAATCCAACATGTACTATATAAAGTGTCATAAAGAGATCTAAAAAGGACTTTGACTATGGATCTCAAAGGATGGTGGAATTATATGTGGTGTTTATTTTTAAATTAACACTTTGCAACAAGGAAAAGGAGTTTATTTTTAAAGTTAAGATAAATAGTAAGTTGTGTTTACTGATCTATCACACCCAGACTAAATTCCCGCAATACTGACATAATATTTCAAATTGTGTGGTAACGGCTATGTATTATGTACTATGTTCTATGCTAAGAGTTTAAAAGTATGATTTCTAGTTGCCACAACAAAACACCAGAAAACTAATGCTCAGGGAGATTAATCTGTACAAACTTCCAGCAAGCCAGCAATTTCCAGAACAGAACTTCACAGTCTGGCCTGGCTGACTCTAACCCTAAGCTAATCTTTCCACTTTACCATTGAGCTTCTCAAACCAAATGAAACTTTATCTCTTCAGCAAAGCACACCAAACCATGAGTATTTTCATTTCTTAAGGGTTTCAAAAATGAAGAACAAAGTAAAAAGAGAATTTATAAAGTTGCAGTTACCTTCTCAAAACAGGACATCTGTCAACACGTTCCTTAATTATAATATAATCATAATATTTTTAAAAATCAGCTGATGCACCAAGAAATGCATGATTCCACACATTGGTGGGACATAAAAACGAGACCAAGAGACATGGACAAGAGTGTGGTGGTAAGGGGGGCGGGGAGAGGGAAGGAGGAAGAGGGGGAGGGGAGGGGGGGGCACCAAGAAAACTAAATAGAAGGTGACGGAGGACAATCTGACTTTAGGTGATGGGTATGCCGCACAATTGAATGACAAGATAATCTGGACATGTTTTCTTTGAATATATGTACCCTGATTTACTGATGTCACCCCATTAAAATTAATAAAAATTTATTTATAAAAAAAAAATCAACTGATGCAGATTCTTAACAAATGTGAGCAACTGGAAAATACTAATTTTTAAATAACCTTTTATATTTAATTACACAAATATTGCTTTGAAAGACAGCAGGAAGGTACAGAATACCTCAAACAAGCCACCGTTTTCCTCACAGCTCTCATGGCAAAGCCAAAGGACCAGGGGGGCCACATAATCTGGCTTCAGAGCTTCCAAAACATCTGAAAGAAATACCCCCAAAAAGTTTATAAATAAGAATATATACATATTCAAGCAATTATTTTACTTTCTGAAAATTTCTTACTTACAAAATTATAGGCAATTCAGAGGCATTTTCAATAAAAAGAACAAAATTAGATGTATATAATTAATTAGTGTAACATTAAAGGCTTTAAAAACAACTTTTTCCATTCCAGTAGAGATATTCCTAAAGCTTTCTCAAGCTTCTAATCTTAAATACATCAGAAATACCCTTCAAAATAGGTAACACTATTCAGGAGAAGACAAGTTAGAGCTGCCTAGTCAAAGACAGGTGAGCAAAGCTATATCTAACATAAGGTACTCAGGTACCATTCATTCCCAAAACTATTTTGCTCTCTCAACTATTTAACCAGAAGCTAGAAGAAAAACAGCCTTGACAATTGTAATGCCAGTAAGTTAAGGATGTGAAATGATCTTTGCAACCATTACTGATGAGTAACAAAGTCTAAGAAATATTTTTCCATTGCATCCTCTCTGTGAGCAACTTAACAGAGCAGAAAGGTCCTACATGTAGTAAGACGACCTGGGTTTTACTGGAGCCTGCCATGCAGGCAATTTAGGACTGTGAGCACATCACCCAGTTCCCCCAGACATGCGTCTTCTCTGTAAGTAAAATGCCTTCCCTGCCTATTCCATCAAGTTGTTCAAGGATCAAATGAGATACAATGTGTTAATATACTTTATAATCTTTAAAGAATCAAACAATTGCAATTTTTAATTGTGAAATGATAAAATGTAATTTTATATTAATACACTAAAGTAACAATGATATTTACAGTACCTGTAAATTAAAGAGCAGCTCCAAAAACTTCACTTTTTAGCCTCTGAAAGCTCATAAATATGTAAAACAATCTAATAGTATACTGTTCTCCCTCTGTTATAAGCATGAGGAGAAAACCAAAGGGAGACTTCAACCATCTCAAATTACACAACAAATTCTTAACCTACAGAACATTCATCTCAATATGTAACACTCCCCTGACTTCCTTTACATATCAATTGCAAAATGGAATGTGAAAGGATAGATGTATATATATTCAGATGTTTAAGTTCACTAACTTTATATCAATAGTATTGAATGCAACAATTAACACATCAATGAAATCCAAATCATCAACTATTACCTTCAGTGAAAAAAAAGAATAGAACATGTCACATTTTATTTCAGATATTGTCATTAATAATGTAAGTAAACATCCTTGCTTTCCAGTACTCGAAACACATTCCAAACTCCCGGGTTAGCTAGCATCATATTATACCCAATCTTATAAACAAAAAACAGGATGAAGGAGATAAGTGAAATTCCAGAGAATATTACAATGAGATATAATTTTAGTCTTACTAGATTGGCATATATTAACAATGCTAAGTTATGGGAAGGACCAGGATACAGGAAAGGGTTAACTCAGCAACTAGGGCCACTTAAACTTTACACAATCCCAAGAACACCTGTCTTCAGAGCTCCTGAGGGGTTCGCTCTGAGCCTTGGTCTAGGCTGCCTAAGAAGAGTTTTACTGTGTGCCTGAGGCCTTGGGCCACAAAAAACCAGTAAAAGAACCAGTTTGATCAGATGGTTTATGCTAACAACGTGGCTTATGGTGGAACCTGTCTTTGTTCAGAGGGGATAGAGTCCAAGTAGCTGAGGTAAGTCACTCAGGATCTGCAAGCTTACATGGCTGACTTCCAATAAAAAGCCTGGACAACAAGGCTCAGGGGAGCCTCCCTGGCTGGCGACACTCTACAGCAGGGGTCCCCACACTTTTTACACAGGGGGCCAGTTCACTGTCCCTCAGACCGCTGGAGTGCCAGACTATAAAAAAAACTATGAACAAATTCCTATGCACACTGCACAGATCTTATTTTAAAGTAAAAAAACAAAACAGAAACAAATACAGTATTTAAAATAAAGAACAAGTAAATTTAAATCAACAAACTGACCAGTATTTCTTTTCTTTTTTTTTTTTGCATTTTTCTGAAGCTGGGAATGGGGAGGCAGTCAGACAGACTCCCTCATGCGCCCAACCCGGATCCATCTGGCACGCCCACCAGGGGCTGATGCTCTGCCTCTCTGGGGTGTCGCTCTGTTGCATCCAGAGCCATTTTAATGCCTGAGGCAGAGGCCACAGAGCCATCCTCAGCACCCAGGCCAACTTTGCTCCAATGGAGCCTTGGCTGCCGGAGGGGAAGAAAGAAACAGAGAGGAAGGAGAGGGGGAGGGGTGGAGAAGCAGATGGGCGCTTCTCCTGTGTGCCCTGGCCGGGAATCGAACCCGGGACTCCTGCACGCCAGGCCGACACTCTACCACTGAGCCAACCGGCCAGGGCCATGACCAGTATTTCAATGGGAACTATGCTCCTCTCATTGACCACCAATGAAAGAGGTGCCCCTTCCGGAAGTGCGGCGGGGGCTGGATAAATGGCCTCAGGGCTGCATGCGGCCCGCACGGGCCGTAGTTTGGGGACCCCTGCTCTACAGCGTTCATGGGGGTTTCTCCTGAGTTTTTCACCCCATATGCCTTTGCCCTTTGCTGATTTTACTCCTTATCTTTTCACTGTAACAAACCATAACCATGAGGATTACAGCTTTGTCTGAGAGTTCTGTGAATTCTTCTAGAGAACTGTAGAGCCTGAGCTGACCCTGGAAAACTCCCACCCAACCAGGAATCAGTAAGAACTCTGTAACCACTGTTGAATAGTACACTGGCTTAACTCCTTTTAAAATTACTTAGTATTATATCAAGTTTACCATTTATATATTATACATAAAACTCAGCAATTTTACTTGTAAGTAGACAACCTAGAAATATTCTTGTTCCGGATACATGAACAAGAATGGAAACATTGTTTAAAAAAAAAGAATGGTAACCCTGTTCAAAAAAGCAAGTAAATTGGAAATAAACCCCGATGTCCATTTATAAGCATTAGATAAATCCACATAATAGACTATTATGCAACTATTATAGAATTATGAAAATGAGAGAAGTATAGCTACACATAATACAAACTAATCTTAGAAATATTGTATAAAAACTAGAAATTCCCCCCAAAATACAATATATTATGATTTATGAATATCAAAATAAGAAAATCAAACAATAAAGGGTTTTTAGCAATATATTTATTATTTTTAAATATTTTAACTAATATTTAAATATTTTAAAATATTTTTTAAGAAAAAATGGCAAGGAAATGATAACCATTTTCTTTAAGTGACTACATCTTGGGGAAACAAGGGGTTGGGATGAAAGGGTAACAAAGACAGATGCAAGTTATTGGTAATGCCCCAACTTTGGGTTGCATGATAGCTAGTTTTCAAGATGGCCCCAATGATCCTCATCTCCTCTTATTCACCCCTTTTTATAGTCCCCGCCCATAATGCCCCAGCATTGTTCTCTGTGACCAGTAGAGCAGAACAGAGGTAATAGTATGTCACTTTTGAAATTAAAAGATACTGCAACTTCCTGTGTGGATGGGTTTCTCTCTTTCAAACTGTATTAGCTCTGGGGGAAGCCAGCTGCCATATCAGCAGTAGTCCAATGGAGAAACTCACATGATGAGAAATTGAGGTCTCCAGACAAAAACTAGGAAGGAAGGACTGCCTCCTGATAACTGTCATGTGCATGTATGAGCTTGGAAGTGGGTCCTCTGACCCAGACAAGAGTTCAGATGACTGTAGTGCCAGCAAACATCTTCAACAAAACCTCACTACAGACCCAGAACCAGAAATTCCCAGCTAAACCACTGAAGACTCCTGACCCCAGAAACCGTGAGATAATAAATGTTTTAAAATCCACTAAATTTTAGAGTAATTTATCACATAGAGTAAATAACTAATACAGCTTAGGAAGTAAGTTCATGGCTATGCAGTCCAGGATTATGTTTCATTTCACATAAGAAACATTCAAGTTACAGACATTACTTTCCACTTATCAAATATATCTCTAAGAAAAAAAAACTGCAGATGTCTCCACACGTTAGTCATAACATCTGGTGTTTTAACAAATGATTCCTTTGATAGCCTTTGAGTATTTCAGAGGAAGAGAAGAAAAACTCTGGGACAAAATTAATTTTCAGCTTTTCATAAGCTATAAAAAGTAAAAATGAAAATAGGGACCCAAGAGGATGACAGAGAGAGATCTTGAACTCACCTCCTCCCATTAACACACCAAACTGACACCTGCATAGGAAGCAAGTCCTCCTGAGGGCCTGAGGCTGACGCAGCAGTCTGTCCAACAGCGAGAAAGGGACACACAGAGCAGGGGAGATAACAGCTACAGCAAGAGGGATACCACTGAGGGGCCTGCACGCTGACTCATCCACCCTCCGGGACAGCGAGAAAACAACAACTTAAAGGACACCTAGGCTACATGTGAAAGAAATCCATTTACAAATCCTAGAAAGTCTGCCAGATGGGTAGAGAATTGCTGGAACTCTCTCCAGGATCAGAGGTACCAAAGAGCACCATTTTTCTATTACCTCTCCACCTAATAGCATGAGTAGGAGCATGGTCGAGACACTCTAGCTGCCTGCCAAGGCTATTCCACCGATCCCTGAGTCCCTGGCCCACACAAGCTCCAGCCATCCCCAAAAGATGCCCCAAGTGAAGAGTGTCCGGGGTCCCCTTCCCCCAACCAAAAATCCGAACCAACCCTCCTGCCAGAGTAGAACTGTTGAGTCAGCCCTGGTCACCCCCAGCCTGTGCCTCCTCCATAACTAGCCATCTGCCAAGGCAGCCCCAGCGGTACATGCCCCAGCTCCAGCCATCCTCCAAAGCAAGCACAACACAGTACACCCCTGGACCCCTAGGCTCACACTCACTGGGGCTCCAGCCATCCCATCAGGGCGTCTCCAGCACAGAGTTCTCAGGACAACCCACACACCCACGCCAGCCCAGCTCCAGCCACCCACCAAGATGCCCCCCACGCAGCACATCCTGGGACTCCCAGAACTATGCCTACTCCGGTTCTAGTCAGTCTGCCAAAACCACCTGGCACACATGGCCTATACAGGGATCACTCCTATGCAAGGCGACTTGCTCAAGACTGGAAGGACTAGTTGTTTCACCTAATTCATAGAAACAAACACAGAAAGGCAAACAACATGAGGAGATAGAGAAACACATTCTAAACAAAAGAATAAAATAAAACCCCAGACAAAGCCACTAATGAAATGAACATAAGTAATTTACCTGATCAAGAGTTCATTACCTTGAAAGAGTTCAAAGTAATGGTCATAAAGATACTCACTGAACTAAGGTGAAGAATGAGAAACATATAAGAATTTCAACAAAGAAAAAATATTAAGAAAAAAAAATCAGCACTGAAGAACACAACTGAAAGAAAAAAATAAACTAGAGGGAATTAACAGACTGGTAGATACAGAAGAACAGATCAGACATTATAGTGGAAATCACCCAAACAGAGCTGCAAATAGAAAAAATTAGTATCGTTTAAGAGACCACTAGAACAACAAGAATACTAACACTCACATTTTATAGGGGTCCCAGAAGGGGCAAAAGAAAGAAGTGAAAACTTATTTGAAGAAATAGTCACTGAACTTCCCTAACCTGAGGGAGGAAACAGGTATCTAGGTTCATGAAGCACAGAAAGTCCTAAACAATATGAATCTAAAGATGGGAAAAGTTAAAAATAAAAATAGAAATTTAAAGGCAGCAAGAGAAAAAATTACTTATTACATACAAAGGAAACCCCATAAAACTATCAGCTGATTACTGAGTAGAAACTTTGCAAGCCAGAAGGAAGAGTGGGAGAAAACTTACAACCAAGAATATCTACAGGGCAAGGTTATCACTTAGAACTGGAGAAGTTTCCCAGAGGAGCTAAAACTAAAGAACTTCATCACTACTAAACCAACAAGGAAACACTGGCCTTACACAACATATTATATCAGACGGACTTCATAGATAACATGCAGAACTTTTCATCCCAATACTGCAGCATACATAAACTCTTCTAGTGCACATAGAACATTCTCCAGGATAGGTCACGTGTGGCCATAAAGCAAGCCTTAATAAATTCAAGAATACTGAAATCATATCAAGTATAATTTCTGACCATAACAGCATGAAGCTAGAAATCAATTACAAGAATAAAGTAGAGAAAATGCAAACACATAGCGACTAAACAGCATGCTACTAAATAACCAACAGACTAATAGCCTTATTAATTATTCTTAAAAGTTCTTATTATTATAAAACAGTAATAATGCTATTATCTCATTCTGTAAAAAAAAAAATTTTTTTAATTTATATATGTACCAATACAGAATGAAAGTGTATCTCAGTGTGTAGAACTACGGCTCCTTTTTAATTGTTTTCCTTTGTGCTTTTCTAAATTTTCTATAATGAACACATATTATACATAACGTTTTGAAACTGCAAAAAAAATAATTTTTAACTATTCAGAAAATTAAAAACTTTAGCAAAGCTCACTTCACACAGATCTGTGGGTAACAGTACTGAAAAATCTAAGCTACTTACCATTAGGCATGACAGTCTGGGTCATCCGGGATCCAGCAGTAGGGGCAATAGTGTTACAATGAATGTTGTTTTTCTTGCCTTCAATTGCAAGAGTATTTGCAAGGCCCAGAAGACCCAGCTTTGCAGCACTATAATTTGCCTGGCCAAAGTTGCCATATATTCCTGAAGCTGATGAAGTCATAATGATCCTAAAAGGAAAATCAATCCCCAATGTCATCTTTTGTATGTTTTGATAATGTCGCAACTCTATGAGCCTTTTTTTTTTTCTTGGTACTATTACACCTGTCAAGAAACAACTCCATATACTATAATTAGGTTCTTATAGTCATGAATTATGTATTTAAAATAATATTAATAATAAAAGTAATCTCTCAAAATTCAACTACAAGATATAACTCTTTTAAAAAGAATCCCTGGTCCTGGCCAGTGGATCAGTAGGATAGATCATTGCCTGGCGTATAGAGGTCCCAGGTTCGATTCCTGGTCAGGGCACAAAGGAAAAGCAACCATCTTCTTCTCACCCCTTTCCCCTCCCACAGTCAGTGTCTCAATTGGTTCAAGTACGGCCCTGGATGCTGAGGATAGTTCAGTTGGTCTAAGCATGTCAGCCTCAGGTGCTAAAAATAACTTGGTACTCGAGCATCAGCCCCTGATGGGGCTGCTGGATGGATCCCGGTTCAGGTGCTTGTGGGAGTCTATCTCCCCTCCTCTTAAAAAAAAAAAAAAAGACTCCCTGGTCACCCTGGTCAGATAGCTTGGTTGGTTAAAGCATTGTCACCAAGCACAGAAGTTGCCAGTTTGATCCCCGGTCAGGGCACCTAGAAGAGCAGACTGATACTTCTGTCTCTCTCTTTCCCTTTCTCTCTTGCTAAAATCAATAAATAAAAATATTTTTTTTTAAATCTTAGGTCAAAACCAAATAAATTCAAGTGTAAGACTGCACATCAATTATCCATTGAAAAAATAAATAAATATTTATAAACATAAAATAAACTGGCAATATGTAACTAAAAATTTTAGTAAGATATATTAGATAAAACAGTTCTAATTCTTTAGTTCTCACTACTTTGACCCTCTCCATCCATTTCCAGATAACATTAAATACCTCCAACTAAAACAGTGTCATCTCATAATCTGACCCAATCTCACTCACTCACCAGCTCTACCACGCCTGTGTCACTCACAAAGTCACAACCAGGGGAGTCCCACAGTTCCTAAACAGTTTATAAAGACTAACTCACATTTCCCAAGTACTAACGAGCGGGAAACAGCCACTCATCTCTCCCTAGTTGCTCACTGGATACACAAAATGATATTTTGGTTACAAAGTACAGCTAAGCCCTCAAAATCTGTACTGCTAAACTATCAGAACAGCAGAAAAATCCTTAATAATGAAAAGTAGGAGGCGAAAAAAATATAGAAAGTTGTTCAGCTCAGCTAATCTGTAACTAAATGACCTACCCATATCCAAAAACGTTTTCCTCAATGCCAAAACAATTACCATTCCCTCTGCACAAGAACCCACACACATCTCTACTCCCCCCTGAAAGCCATATGCAACTCTACCTTCCAAACTTCTGTTTCTTCATGTGATCCCATGCTGCCCGGGTCACCTGGAATGAGCCCCGCAAATGTACTCTGTGGATTATATCTAAAACCAAAAATTATGTTTATTATATACTTTGTCAAAAAGTCCAATAGATTTGTCTCAGAATCAACATAAGCAATGATTTACTTATAAACAGATGCTCATTTTATACTTAGCATTCAAAGTCAACTATTGTCACATGATTCTCTGAGTAAACATTTTTGCCTTTGTTAATTTATGCCTACTTCGTATAAAAATTCACTAATACAGACATCCGAAAATTTTACATATATAGTTGGGACAAACACAAACATTAGTTAAAGCATAAATATAAACTACACAGTTCATCATCAAGAAATCTTTACAGAATGCTCAGTATATCCCCACATCTCTATTTTTCCCAAGGTTTGTAAATGAGTGAGAATTAAGGAGAGATGGGGAGAAAATGGAAAAAGGGAGGGAGGGGAGAGGAAGAGAGAGAATCTCATCTGTTTTTAGAGATGACAATCTAATGAACAGACAACCTGAGGAATACTTTAAATAAACGTAAACCTCTAGATTTAGTTTTTTAACCCAATTTATTTAGATTTAATTTGATTATTTTAAGTATTAAGTTTCAAACATTCTTATTTTTGTCTCAATCTGGGGCCTCATCAAATGATTTCTTGCATATATTAGAAAAATAATGCAAGAGCGAAAAAAAGGGATGTTGGCGGGGGGCGGGGGGTGTTAGGAGTGTTGCGCTTAGGATGAAACCAGAGGAGGCAACCTCAGAGCCCAACCAGAGGTCAGAGGAAAGCGCCAACATAAGCCCTCTTTGCCAACAAATCTTATCTTTCTCAGCTTCTTTTTTACCCTAATTATTACAAGGGAAGAGGAAACTAAAAGCCCTTCTTTGCTTAATCTAAGTCACAAAGATAGTTTGCTTCTTCCAAAAGAACTTCCAGTAATATTCCCCAGAAGCACACACTGCGAACAATGATATATTTCACCTCAGTTATCAGGCCTGCCACTGTCTCAGCCACCATTGTTTGCTGTAGTTCTGATGGCCAGAGGCAGTAAGAGCAAAGAAGAACAAATAGAAAACAGGTTTTTTATAACTGTGATTTTTTCACCTAAACTTAATCTTTCCAATGTGGCATTCCTAGTGGAAAATTTTTCTATTTATTAGAAGCCTCAAAATTCCATCTTGGCCCTGGCCGGTTGGCTCAGTGGTCGAGCGTCGGCCTGGCGTGCAGGAGTCCCAGGTTCGATTCCCAGCCAGGGCACACAAGAGAAGCACTCATCTGCTTCTCCACCCCTCCCCCTCTCCTTCCTCTCTGTCTCTCTCTTCCCCTCCCGCAGCCAAGGCTCCATTGGAGCAAAGATGGCCCGGGCGCTGAGGATGGCTCTGTGGCCTCTGCCTCAGCACTAGAATGGCTCTGGATGCAACAGAGCGATGCCCCAGATGGGCAGAGCATCGCCCCCTGGTGGGCATGCCAGGTGGATCCCGGTCGGGCGCATGTGGGAGTCTGTCTGACTGCCTCCCCGTTTCCAACTTCGGGGGAAAAAAAAAATTCCATCTTGGTTTTTCCCACCCACTACCAAGACCTCCATCACTTCTAGTGCCCCCGGCTCCCTTCCATGACCTGCTCTTACTCCTGAAATAGGACTCACACAGTCAGACACGTGTGCTGAAGGCTGTCAGAGAGAGTTAATACTGCTAGAAAGTGCTGGCAACTTCTCAAGGAAAAAAAAGGGGGAAACAAATCGAAAGGTACAAAGTCCTTTTGAATAACTTCTGACAACTGATTTAAATTTTTTTTAATTTCTCAAATGTTAAAAATATAGGCTTTTTTTTACATTGCAAAAAAAATTTCCACGTGTTCATCATTTTCAGTTATAAAGCTTATTCATCGCTTACATTAGCAGAAGTAGATAAAAGCAAGTTTTTCCTTAAATGTATAAATTTATAAAAATTAAAATGCTAAATAGATAGGTATGTTCCAGAGACATATATTAAAAACAACTTACCCCAGTCTTCATCACTTATTCTAGCAAAGGAACGGTCCCTCAGGATTCTAAAAAAAAATATTATGTCAATCGTGGTGGGGGGGGAGGAAGCATACACTTAAAAAAAAACTTTGCATGCACATTACTAAAAATGAGAAAAGAAATACTCACCCAGCATTGTTAACCACAATATCTGCAATATAAAAAGATTCAAGTCACAAATATATAAGCAAACATTAATTTGCATTTGCTAACAATTTACATGTATTTCCAAATTAGTTTCTCCCCAAGCAAAAGTGTTTATATAACTGATAAAGAGAGCTATCAGAACAAAATTTTACACCTATAGCGAAACAAAAAACAAAATCTCATTTATAAAACCACAGGAAGCATGGCTTGAGTGCTTTGCTCTCAAATTTACCTATCTAAATTTTTTCGCCTCTACCTTCTGCTGAAATTCTATCAGTTTATGTATAGAAATAGCTACTGCACAACTCTTAGGTTCTAAGGATTCAGAGGTAACTACAAGCCATTCCGCATTTAACCTCAAAATTCTCTCAGAAAGTTAAAAGCTTAAAATATTTTTCCTTCCCACTCAAAAGTCAAAAGCCCAGAAAGAAAACCATTAGAGCTAGAAGGGATGTATTATCTTAACATATAATTGTATTCTGATGAAAAGAAATTATTTTTTAAGGTGAATCATCATCATGTAGCTATTTTCACCCTACGACTTCACACCTTTGTGGTCTCTACCCCTCTGTCAGATATATGCAAACATGTCTCTTATGAGCTCAAACATTGCTAGAAAAATAAATATGCTAAACAAAAAAAAAGGGGGGAAGTACGTTCAAATTACAAAAGATTAACATTTTCAGAATGTAAACATGTTGGGCTTATGTGCACTAATGCTTCTCTCTATAATTCAAAAATCAATCTCTTATTTAAAATGTGTAAAACTAGACCAGGAAGATTATCTAGAGAAGAGTGGACTGAACAATATATTGGAAGTACTCCTCTAAAATTAAGATTTTTATTATACAGTTGATCCTGAACAACATAGATTTGAACCGTCCAGATTCATTTATATGTGGATATTTTTTCAATAAATATATTGGAAAAAATTTGGGTATTTGGAGCAATGTGAAAAAACTTGCAGACAAATCACATACTCTAGAAATATCAAAAGTTTTAAGAAAAAGTTAGGCATGTCATGTATACATAAAATATGTGTAACTACTAGTAGTCTATTTTAATCATTACTATAAAACACATACATGTATTACAAAAAGTTAAAATTTAACAAAAAACACAACAGACACATGCCATATGTGGTGCCATTCACAGTGGAGAAATGCAAACAACTGTAAAAATGCAGTATTAAATAACTGCATACATTTAACTGTAGTATATATTGTTCTACCAAGATAATTTTCCAGCCACCTCCTGTTTCTATTGCAGTGATCTCAAGTACACAAGTTTTCTGCTTAAAATGCCATGTGATGGGCCCTGGCCAGGTTGCTCAGTGGGCAGAGAGTTGTGCTTACACACCAAGGTCGCAAGTTCAATCCCCAGTCAGGGCACATACAAGAAGCAAACAATGAATGCACAACTAAGCAGAATAGTGAGTCAGTGCTTCTCTCTCTCCCTTCCTCTCTTTCTCTCTCTCTCCTCTTCTCTCTCAAATCAATGGAAAAATACAAGTGCCATGTGATGCTAACTGCTCTGCATGAGAAATTCCTCTCTTCAGGAAACTGCATAGAGCAATAAAGAGTGATCTCTGATGTTTCTGTATTTTTCATTTTTTAGTGCAGTGCTATAAACCTAAATTAACAGCATGGGACCCACATAAAGTGCCACTAGTGATGCTGGAAGTGTTCTCAAGGAGCAGGGATCATCAGCACGTGCTTTGAGCCAGACAACCAGGTGCTGCTTGTACCGAGGTGATGTGGCTCCCAAACTTGCCAATGCTGATGCTGCCACCATCAAGACCAAACATGCCATCCACTCTGTGAACTGGTACCCTGCTGGCTCCAAAGTTAGCTTTAAATACCAGCCTCCCACCATGGTACCAGGTGGAGATCAGGACAAAACACAGCAAGCTGTGTGCACGCTGAGCAACCCTGCGGCTAGTGCTGAGGCCGGGGCTCTCCTGGACCACAGTGTGACTGATGTATGCCACATGTGCCTTTGTCCACTGCATGTTGGTGAGGATACGGGGAAGGAGAGTTCTCTGAAGCCCATGAGGACGTGGCTGCCCCTGAAAGGGTTATGAGGTGGCTGATGTTGACTCTGTTGAAGAAAAGGGTGAGGAAGGAGAGGAATAAAGTTAAAATGTCACAAAGGTATTGCTTTAACAGGGAGCTTATTGATTTTTGTTTTTAAGATTTTTTTTATTGATTGATTTTTAGAGAGAGAGAGAAAGAGAAGGGAAGTTGGGGGTAAGAGCAGGAAGCATCAACTCTGCTTCTCATATGTGCATTGACCAGGCAAGCCTGGAACTGCAAATTAGCGATCTCAGCATTTCAGGTCAACATCTTATCCACTGTGTCACCACAGGTCAGGCAAGCTTATTGTTTTAAACATTAAAAACTTGTGGTCTGCCCTGGCCGGTTGGCTCAGCGGTAGAGCGTCAGCCTGGCGTGTGGGGGACCCGGGTTCGATTCCCGGCCAGGGCACACAGGAGAAGCACCCATTTGCTTCTCCACCCCCACCCCCTCCTTCCTCTCTGTCTCTCTCTTCCCCTCCCGCAGCCAAGGCTTCATTGGAGCAAAGATGGCCCAGGCGCTGGGGATGGCTCCTTGGCCTCTGCCCCAGGTGCTAGAGTGGCTCTGGTCGCGGCAGAGCGACCCCCCGGAGGGGCAGAGCATCGCTCCCTGGTGGGCAGAGCGTCGCCCCTGGTGGGCGTGCCGGGTGGATCCCGGTTGGGCGCATGTGGGAGTCTGTCTGACTGTCTCTCCCCGTTTCCAGCTTCAGAAAAAAAAAAAAACAAAAAAAACCTTGTGGTCTGATCAGTTAATCTGTATGTAGCAATGTATACTCTAATATACAATCACTGGCCTATGCTTTAAAACATGATGCTTTGTTACAGCCCAACCTGTTCATTTCTCTGATGGGTTTGAATAAAATATTCCTTGTCTTAAATTTAAAAAAAAAAAAAATATGAATTTCTTATTATGTACCATAAATTGAGAGCTGTATGTGTGGTTGCCTGCACTTCAAGATAAATGAATGCAACACAAGGACCATGGAAACGAATAAAGGAAATTCATGAAGCCATCACTGTAGCTATGCCAGCAGTCATGAAAACTTTTCACTTTTTGCATAATATCATTTTATCTCATATTGAAAATGCAGCTTTTATGTGGGTGTGGAATTGCTATAGGAAAGGCATGGCTGTAGACATTAATATGACTTGAGAAAAAGTAAGCATTATATGACAACTCAAAGCAAAAGGAAGATGAAGGAGCTAAAGCTGTAGAATTTAATGCCAGCAATAGATGGTTTGATAATTTAGAAAGAGGTTGGGCTTAAAAAATGACAAGATAACAGAAGCAGCTTCTGTCAACTAAGAGGCAGCAGGCAAGTTCCCAGACACCATTAAGAAAATCACTGACAAGAAAGGATATCTGCCTTAGCAGATTTTTAATGCAAATTCAAGCGCTCTATTCTGGAAAAAATAAATGCCACAGAAGACACTTATTAGTAAGGAAGAGAAATGAACACCACAATTTGAGGTGGGAAGGGATAACTAACTACTGCTTTGTGCAAATGCAGTCAGGCATCAGGACCTCCCTTACCTGCAATGCTGCTACACACCAGGCCTTGACGGAAGAGAGAAACACCAGCTGCCAATGCTTTGGTTGTACAATAAGAAGGCCTGGACAATAACAACCCCTTTTCTGGATTGGCTTTGACACCTGTCCCTGAAGTCAGGCAGTATCTTGCCAGTAAGGAACTACCTTCTAAAGTTCTTTGAGTATTAGATAATGCCCCTCGCCACCAACGACCCCAAAATAAGTTCAACAATGAAGCCACTGGAGTGGTCTACTTGCTCCCTAACATAATGTCAGCCTTAATGTGTATAGCTCATTATACATAGTACTCTATGAAAAAGATTGTCAATGCTATGAAAGAAAACACCAATAGAGAGAACAAAATGAAAGTCTGGAAGGATTACACCACTGACTATGTATGCCATTGTTGTTATAGAAAAAGCTGTTGAAAGCCATCAAGCCTGAAACAATAAATTCTGCTGGAAAAAACTACATCCAGATGTTGTCCATGACTTCAGAGGTTTTACAACAGAGCTGACCAAGGAAACCATGTAAGAAGTTGTGGATATGGCTAAAAAGGCTGCAGGGTAGGGAGGGAAGGATTTCAAGATACGGATCTTAGAGAAATTCAAGAGCTAAAAGACACCATGCCAGAGGAAAACACAGAAGACAATTTCATGGCATTGCTTCTGAACCAACACCAGACAGCGAGGAAGAAGATGTAAAAAAAGGAGTGCCAGAAAACAAACTGACATCAGACCATCTACGGAAGGCTCCACTTACTGAAGACCGCTCTGACTGCTATGGCCACATAAACCCTTCAATGAGATGGGCACTGAAACTAAAGCAAATGGTGGAAGAAGGATGGCACCATGTAGAATATTTTTAAAGAAATGAAAATGCAAAACAGTCAGACAGAAATTATGATGTTTTTCCATAAAGTTCCACTCAGTGTGCCTGCCTCTCCTGCCTCCCTTTCTACCTCCTTGGCCTCAGTCATCCCTGAGACAGCAAGAGCAACCCTTCCTCTTCCTCCTCTTCCTCCTCCTCAGCCTACTCAACATGAAGATGAGGAGGAAGCCCTTCATGATGGTCCACTTCCACTTAATGAACAGCAAATAATCCCCATATCGTAATACAGTTAATAAACTTATCTGTTGTATATGTGTCTGTGTGAAAATATATGGCAAGAACTGTATGAGACATTTCGTGTCATCACCACTGCCTAAGCAGTCATTACGTAAAACACTGTGAGCAAGACTTGTATAGAAGTGGACAGTTTATCCTTACACAGGCACAAGGTGAGTGATATTTAATACGAAATTAATAATGTGTTAGTTTTCTTACTATTTTATAACTTTGCTTTCAAAGAATTACATTAACCTTAGAATATGGCTCTCTCTTAAAAAGGAACTGAGAGAATGATTGTAAGTTTTTTAGAAGCTCTTAAAGTGTAGAAATACATAAAACAAATAACACATAAACACAGAAAACTGGCACACCTCAAGTCCTTTGTGAAATAAGACAGGTTATGTAAAGTAATCAATTTGTAAAAAAAACCTAAATACTTGATCATCAAGAAAGGATTATCAAGAAAGATGAAGTTTTCAGGAAATAAAAGTGAAATGAAAGATATTTCCTTAGGAAGGCACTAACTATTCTGTTAGTACCACAAATGCAGAGAAACGTCACCTATTCTCCCAAAAGCATCCAGCGCTGTCTTCACAACCTTCTCTCCTGCTTCCACTGAATCTGAGGGAAAGGAAAAGTATACAAAACTTCAGTGGTATCTCTCAAAATGATTTCTAAATTCTGTGGATCAAAGCACACAACAAATACTATTCACTCAACAGAACTTATTTACAAGAAAAACACATTTATATTTCAGGTACATAATAAATCACAGTATAGACGATCTAATATTACAAAAGAAATTTAGCCCCTAAGATAATTCTTTAACGTACCCCCAAAAGAGGGGGGGGTATAAAAGGACATATTGGGCAAATACTGTCTAAAACAGCCCTGTCCACACCACTTTCTATGAACATAAAAATGTCTGTGCCTGTGCCAACGCTGTAGCCACGGACCACATGTGGCATGAGTGCTTGAAATGTGGCTATTCCAACAGACTGAGGGTTCATTTACCCGAGAGGCAGGGCAAAAGTACATTGATAGTTGTGAGCATGCAAACAGAGTTTATCCTCATATTATTATGAATTCATTATTGTATTATTTTCCACACGAACAATATAAATCTACTTTTGCCCCACCCCGTATATTTAATTTCAAATAGCCCCTTAGGTACAGTTCCTTAAGGATGCAAATCAGGATTTGGGAGGCGGGGGCGAAGGTGCATATTTAATTTGAAAACGCATGTTCAACACTATATAACTACAAATGGAAAAGAAAACCTACTATTTTTGTAATACTAACCACAAAAAATAAAGCTTGACAAAATAGTATGTCTTCATAATTTCTGCTAATCAGTTGAGAGAAAGGGTTCACATCCCCAGAGCTGTGTGTGAAATGGTCAGCTGTGGATTCAACATCAGCACTGCCTCTTTCTATCTCTGAGATTGCAGGAGGACCCATCCAGTCCTGAGTTAGATGTGCCAAAAAGAGATAATCACAGGCGTGGGAGAGCAGGAGAAGCCTGCAGACGCAGGCAGTCTCGTGGGAAGATGTTAAGTCGGCAGCACAGCCTGTTGAGCTCTTGAGAGCCGCCCGCTGCAGGGTGAGTTGGCCGACAGTTTCCCCGACATGCACCTCTCCAGCCCTCCCAATGGCTATGTAAGCCTCTCACTCTCCGTATTAAAGCCCTCACACCTAGAAAATCTAGAGGGGCTTCCATTTTCCTGACTGAATCCTGACTGATACATACAGGTTGCATATCAAAACTTGAGTATGAGGGAGGGTCTAGAATTTTTATCATTATAAAACAGTTTTTTAAACCCCAAAATTTTTTTCAAAAAAGCTGAAAATATTTTTTTAGATTCTTAATGTGGAAAGAAGATACTAAAAGTCTGTCTCATTCCCTCAAACACTCAAAAGAAATCTTATTTCCTTTCCTCTAACATTTCAAAATGAAGTCACTGGTAATCTTAGTTAATCCCTTGCCCATAAAAACAATCTAATTTGCAAAAAATCAGTAAGCATTAGTTTTTTAAAGTAAATCTATTCAAGAGGTTTCCTTACAAATATTATTAGAATCTATATATGAAACATAAAGGTCATATTCGCTGTTTTTCTTTTCACTTCACTTTAATGCCTAACTTTGACTCTTAAGGTTTTATAAGGAAGTTACATATAGCAATGATTACTTATGCATAATGAAATATGGAGGCTGAGTATAGAAGGGGGCTTTTGACTTTTTATATGTTACATTAAAAAAATTTTAAGCAATTTCAAAAAGAATAATTTAATGTAATTCTATAAAAATACATAGGATCTTTTAGCTAAAACAGGTCTTTAAAGAATAAGAATGTATTCATATTATTAGGTTTAGGTTCAGGGCTCCTTTAAATCCAGAGCCCCTTTAAAACTCAAATTCCCCTCACCCAACTTCTCCCTAGGGCAACTTCTTCAGTAAGCATCTCCTTCGCCCAACCACTCCCTCCCCTTAACTCCCCCACCCAAAGAAGGTTATGAGAAATGTCCCTGGGACAAGGCCATTGGAAGGAACATGAGGGTTGGCAAAGGGAGACAGTCTGTACCAAGGCTACAAACCAGAATATGCTAATCTGGGCATGTCTAGTTGCAGGCAACCCCAGCCAGCCAAGGCCTGCAGTAACCCCTGTATCTGATGCTCCCTCCTGCAGCTCAGAGCTGACACCCTCTGCTAGTCTCAGCCCACTTGCATCCAGGCACTCTTAAAATAAACTTTCCTTTCGGAATACACCACAGCCTCCTGTTTACAATTTGGCCTGCAGTTTCTGTCTTCCACATATATGCATCTATAATAATTTACTGATTATATCATGTACGTATTAATAAAAATATTAAATAAACAGTAAAAGTTAGACTTGTGAAATAATCTCCATCGAAAGTTTTAAAAATTCTCACATACTATATAAAATATGTAGCCAAAGAGCTTTGTCTGACTTAGATAAAATCTAATTTCATAATTATATTGGAATGCAGAGATGTTTGCTCAATGATTATTAATGTGCGCAATAGCAGTTGAAGAAAAAAAATTTTCAACAGTATAGCTCTTTCAAATACCGTACCATAGTTGGCCACTGCTTTTCCGCCTTTCCTTCTTATTTCTTCAACAACCTTATCAGCAGCTGCAGAGCCTTTACCAACTCCCTTGAAGTCCCCTCCTAAATCATTCACTGCAATGCAAAAGTGAACAAATGTGAATTCATTTCCAGACCTTTAAAGTAATAAAATTAATAGTGTTAATTTCTTTAGTCATTTGCCAAAATCCATCCTACCCCATCCTTACCTTACTAAACACACCATTAGGTATGTACATTCAAAACACGCCTCCTTATTTTTAAATATAGATGTAATAAGACTATTTAAACACAGGTCTTTCATAAAATGTTTAACTTTGCATTTTTAAAAAAGAAAAAAAAACATGATTCAACCCATGTTTAGCAAAAAAAATAAGAAGGAGAAGAAAAAAACCTAAAGATCACTTTAAGATTAGACACACAATAATGTGTTTTTATTTCTGGAGTTTTCCATTTAATAGCTTCAGATGGGTTTATGGAAAGTAACTGAAATTTTGGAGTTAAACCATGAATAAAAGGGAACTACTGGCCTGACCAGGCGGTGGCACAATGGATAGAGCATCGGACTGGGACGCAGAGGACCCAAGTTCGAGACCCCGAGGTTGCCAGCTTGAGCGCTGGCTCATCTGGTTTGAGCAAAGCTCACCAGCTTGGACCCAAGGTCGCTGGCTCGAGCAAGGGGTTACTCGGTCTGCTGAAGGCCCACAGTCAAGGCACATATGACAAAGCAATCAATGAACAACTAAGGTGTTGCAACGCTCAACGAAAAACTAATGATTGATGTGTCTCATCTCTCCATTCCTGTCTGTCTGTCCCTGTCTATCCCTCTCTCTCTCTCTCTGTAAAAAAAAAAAAAGAGTGAACTACTGTTTGTTAAGAGGGTAGACCTCATATTAAGTGTTCTTCCCACAGTTAAAAAAAAAAAAAAGATTAAGCCCTGGCCAGTGGTAAAGCATCAGCTCAGCATGTGGATGTCCCAGGTTCAATTCCAGTCAAGACACACAGGAGGAGTGACCATCTGCTTCTCCACCCCTTCCCTCCTTCTCTCTCTCTCTCTCTCTCTCCCCCTCTCTCTCACTCTCTCTTCCCTTCCCACAGCCAGGGATCTATCTATTCAAGCACATTAGCCCGGGACACTGAGGATGGCTCCCTGGAGCCTCTGCCTCAGGCGCTATAAACATAGCTCAGTTGCCAAGCAACAACCTAAGATGGGCTGAGCACTGCTACCCTGTAGGGCAGTGGTCCCCAACCTTTTCTGGGCCACAGACCGGTTTAATGTCAGAAAATATTTTCACGGACCTGCCTTTAGGGTGGGACAGATAAATGTATCACGTGACCGAGACAAGCGTCAAGAGTGAGTCTTAGACGGATGTAACAGAGGGAATCTGGTCATTTTTTTAAAATAAAATATCCTTCAGACTTAAATATAAATAAAGCAGAAATAATGTAAGTTATTTATTCTTTCTCTGCAGACTAGTACCAAATAGCTCACGGACCTGTACCGGTCCGTGGCCCAGGGGTTGGGGACCACTGCTGCAGGGGATATGCCACTGCCCTACAGAGTAGCAGTGCTCAGCCCATCTTAGGTTGTTGCTTGGCAACTGAGCTATGTTTATAGCGCCTGAGGCAGAGGCTCCAGGGAGCCATCCTCAGTGCCCCAGGCTAATGTGCTTGAATAGATAGATCCATGGCTGTGGGAGGGGAAGAGAGAGTGAGAGACAGAGGGGGGGGGGGGGGAGAAAAGGAGGGAAGGGGTGGAGAAGCAGATGGTCACTCCTCCTGTGTGTCTTGACTGGAATTGAACCTGGGACATCCACATGCTGAGCTGATGCTCTACCACTGGCCAGGGCTTAATCTTTTTAAAAAAAAAAAAAAAAAAAAAAAGATCCTGGCTGGGGCACATGCAGAAGTCTGTCTGTCTACTGTTCTCTTAAAAAAAAAAAGATTAAAAACAATGTGAAATACCTTCTCCATGTCAAGAAAACCTTTGTTTACAGGAATGGCAAAGAACAACAAGAATTATACTGAACTATTAGAGAAGCAAATTATAAATTTTCATAAAACAGACTATGCCAGTCTACAATAAAAGAAATAAACCTATTTTTAAAAGGTCAAAATTAC
The DNA here is from genome assembly GCF_036850995.1 of Saccopteryx leptura. Taxonomy (NCBI): domain Eukaryota; kingdom Metazoa; phylum Chordata; class Mammalia; order Chiroptera; family Emballonuridae; genus Saccopteryx; species Saccopteryx leptura. The sequence goes on along the minus strand of NC_089506.1, from coordinate 177,524,193 downwards.
AGGCCCTGGCCGGTTGGCTCAGCGGTAGAGCGTCGGCCTAGCGTGCGGAGGACCCGGGTTCGATTCTCGGCCAGGGCACACAGGAGAAGCGCCCATTTGCTTTTCCACCCCTCCGCCGCGCTTTCCTCTCTGTCTCTCTCTTCCCCTCCCGCAGCCAAGGCTCCATTGGAGCAAACATGGCCCGGGCCCTGGGGATGGCTCTGTGGCCTCTGCCTCAGGCGCTAGAGTGGCTCTGGTCGTAACATGGCGACGCCCAGGATGGGCAGAGCATCGCCCCCTGGTGGGCAGAGCGTCGCCCCATGGTGGGCGTGCCAGGTGGATCCCGGTCGGGCGCATGCGGGAGTCTGTCTGACTGTCTCTCCCTGTTTCCAGCTTCAGAAAAATGAAAAAAAAATAATAAAAAAAATAAAAGGTCAAAATTACATACAGAACTATTATGTGTTCAGTCACTAATTTATACTCCATCTTTATATGTTTAACTGACCACACTTACCACATAACATCTGCCTATAACCAATTATATAGATATAAATATTAATTGAGCATATACTATTTGCAAGGAAATCTATAGAGAAACACATAGTTTTATAAGAATGATACAACTTACAAGATTTATAATCTTGCACAGTAAGTTTTAGCATACAGTAACTAAACAGGGACAGATAACAAAATTAATCTACACAATAATTTAAGGTAGAGTTTATGAAATAACAAGCAAAAATGAATGAAAAATACATAGAATACGAAATACTAGGGAAAAAATTTTTTAAATACTTGGGACAAAAATCTGCATTGCAAAATGATGATTTTATAAGGTTATTACATAGATTTTTTTAGGAATATAACAAAGTACTAAATAATAAATGGCATGATGGCATATACTAAGTTTTAAAGTCTTTTAATAGTCATTGATGACCACACCTGAAAAAAATCCAAGTATTTTTTCTTCTGAAGAATGCTTCTTTTCTTTTTTAGATTGGAAAGAGAGCTGCAAGTAGGGCCGGGTGGGAAAGGAGATAAAAAGATAATACAGAGAAACAGCAAATGCCCGTCCATATTTAAAATTGGCTAAATTAATGTGTTTCTACTTAACTATTTTTTAAGGAAATAAGTTTTTCAGAATGTGGGCTGGTATATATTTTTTTCTATCAATATAGTCTAATCAGTCTTACTGTATGTAAAAAATGCTGCAAACACAAAAAATAATAGAAAAAGGCTAATCGTATCCCTCAAAAGATTTTTTTTAAAAAAGTGGTAAGACTCAAGACTAAATTCCTCTTAATTGTTCATTTCCATGCAAATGACAGGAAGCAACGAGCAAAAAACATCAAGATTTGAAGACATGCAGCTAACAGTCTTTAAGACCCTTTTTAACTAAGAAGGGGAAGTTCAAAAGCAAATTGCAAAAGCAGTATTTAAGAATTGTTCTATTGTGCAATAAAACACCACCCCCAAGTGGAAATTGGTCAAAGTGCAACCACACAGGTAAGCATTGAAGCCTGAGTAACTAACTTATTGAGATCAATAATGTGCTGTGAAACTGTATCAGAATAGATTTTATTCAAGGTAAGACGCTATATTGAGAGCATTAAATTAACACTGACCCCATTCAGTAATGCCATTATCACCAGAGCTAAATTATAGGGATTACAACTTAACTAGAAAAACTGGTTACATGCTGAAGGACTTGGATAAACATTTTTGTAATTGTTTGCAAGAGAAATAGTAATACTATGTAACACTGTTACCATTTAAATATATGGCTTAGCCTGACCAGGTGGTGGCACAGTGGATAGAGCGTCGGACTGGAGTGCCGAGGACCCAGGTTCGAGACCCCGAGGTCGCCAACTTGAGCATGGGCTCATTTGGTTTGAGCAAAGCTCACCAGCTTGGACCCAAGGTCACTGGCTTGAGCAAAGGGTTACTCGGTCTGCTGAAGGCCCGCGGTCAAGGCACATATGAGAAAGCAATCAATGAACAACTAAGACCTTGCAACGAAAAACTGATGATTGATGCTTCTCAACTCTCCATTCCTGTCTGTCTGTCCCTGTCTATCCCTCTCTCTGACTCTCTGTCTCTGTAAAAAAAAAAAAAAAAAAAAAAAAAAAAAAAAAAAAAAAAAAAACTTAAATATATGGCTTAAAATTCTAACAATAATAAATAATTTTTTAAATAACCACCATATACCAGTACGTGTCTACTCTGCATTTTCAAAGACCCATATTTACACTGCTGCATTTGTTCTCCACAAGACTTTCTAGGAGTTTAGCATAACAGATGTTCCAACTTTCACAGAAGAGGACACAGTTCTGGAAAGGTGAAGTAGGTTGTCCCAGGCTCCAAGGCTGTATAAAATGTCAATATCCAGACTAGTACCTGACCTACTACAATGCCATCTGCTTCTCTCATACTGCAAGCGAGTTTCTTTTATTCTGAAAAGATAACTATTTCTACTAAAAAAAGAAAAGAAAAGATCGGTTTTCTTTGGGGAAAGTACAGAGGAAATGATAAAATGGCCACCTCACTCAAACAAATAGCTTTAATATTTATTTAATTTACTTATTAATTTTAGAGAGAGGAGAGAGAGAGAAAAATTGTTCCATTACTCATGCCATAATTGGTTGATTCTTGTATGTGCCCTGACCAGGAATGGAACCTGCAAACTTGGCTCATCAGGAAGATGCTCTAACCAACTGAGCTACCCGGCCAGCACTATAAATAGCTTTAAATAGGTACTAAAAATGGTAAGATGATGACAGTTAAGGACAAAGCCTTTTCAGTTGAAACCATTACAATATCCCAAAATGTGACAGATTTGTAAATCCTCCATTTATATTTCTTATTGTTCTCCTGTTAAAATCACATTTTATTAGGGAAATTTGTCCTTCTTACAGATTTTGAAGTGTCCTTACCTGAAAAAAAGAGTTTAATTATTTGTCATATGCATTGCAAATCACAAATTCTTTTACTGACATGTTGAGAGAAAAACAGAGGTACTATCTGAGCGTCAACATTACCTGAAGGCTTCGCTTCACTGCTTCAATTTACTATAGGCAGTTCCTTCTTTATGCTGTAACTCAGGGGTAATCAACCTTTTTATACCTACCACCCACTTTTGTATCTCTGTTAGTAGTAAAATTTTCTAACCACCCACCAGTTCCACAGTAATGGTGATTTATAAAGTAGGGAAGTAACTTTACTTTATAAAATTTATAAAGCAGAGTTACAGCAAGTTAAAGGATATAATAATAATTACTTACCAAGTACTTTATGTCGAATTTTCGCTAAGTTTGGCAGAATAAATCTTTATAAAACAACTTACTATAATTAAATCTATCTTTTTATTTCTACTTTGGTTGCTCCGCTACCGCCCACCATGAAAGCTAGAACGCCCACTAGTGGGCAGTAGGGACCAGGTTGACTATCACTGCTGTAGCTCAACGAGGGAAATTGCTCATACAGAAGTTTCCAACTTCCCACGAAATTATCCAGAGTAATATTATAATGCTTTACATTTGAAGAGTACTTTATAACTAACTTTACACATACTCATGTTCACATAGTTATTCAAGGATTTGTCACCAAATGTTTGTACCAATGACATAGCTATAAGCTATTTTTATGTCTGAAGTAAAATGCTTCCAATTCTACAAAATCAGATATAAGTATTGATGCGTAAGACATCCTTTGTACTAAGTTATCCGAGAAGTGTACAAAAGGATAAGGACAATATTATATTATAAATGTATTTATTTTTTAGAGAGGTTATTTACCTTTTTTATGTTTTTAAGAAATGCAAACTCGGAATGCCCCTTTCTACAACTGCCTACCTCAATCTCTCCCAGGGGTAACTGCTATTAGCCATTCACTGGATGTCTTTCTAGACATTTCCATTTTCAATGTGTGATTCCTTTTCCCATTTTGATACTTTTCTATCAGAAACAATAGCATTACGAATAATTTCATTGATTTTAGAGCTGTGGACCCAACAGGGATCTCTTCCTTTATTCTGCTTATGTTCTAACTGCTACCAAAAGTATTTAAAGTGACTTAAATACAAAATACATGTGCAGGGACTTAAAGAACAGAAAAATTGACAATGTTCTGTCGGGGAAGGACAGCCTCCTGAAAGCACACTGGTCGCTGCTATAGCTGGAGACGCGTCAGGCTGACCGTAAGCTTCCGGACAGCCGAGGAAAACAGGGAAAACACAGAGCCGTCAGCCCACCTTCGCCGTTTGGTAGAGAGATGCAATCATCATCATCCTAGCTCACGAGAAAGCTTTTCCAGACAGTCCACCAAGTTCACGAGAAAAAATATAAATAGTTGAAGGACTCCAAAATGAAGTGGTGGTTTAGACAGCAGTGTCTTAACTCAGGTCCTTTTCATTGATTTTCTTTGTATCAACACAAGAAGTTATCAAGGGCATCCTTAAAGGGGGAAGAAAACGAGAGACTGAGTCACGCAGAGTTCAGTCCTCAGACTTCTGTTTACCTCAGGGATTTTCAACCAATGTGCAGCAAGACTTTTAAAAACTTACAATATGTGACTATTTAGTCAGGGGCCCTGACCTCTTTTCTCTTAGATTGTCAAATAAAAAAAATAACAACCAATGCAACAATAACCATCCTGTGTGAATGAATCCAAACTATATCTTTTTATTTTTTTTGGTCAGATTGGCAAAAAAATATATTTTTTGGTGTGCTGCGGAATTTTAGTAATTCGTTTATATGTGCCATGAGATGAAAAAGACTAAAAATTACTGTTTTATCTGTACTCACTATAAGGGTAATCTGATCCAGTCTCCTGGCTTTAAATACTATCTATAAACTGAAAATATTTGGATTTATATCACTTCAACCTGTTCCCCCAACTACAAAGTCCTATATTCCACTCCTGCTGCTCAATCTTTCCATCTGAAAGTCTAACAGGAATGTCTCATCTCTGCAGGCTGGCCCACCTTCAGTCTTTCCTATCTCAGTAAATGGCCACTCTATCTCCCTCCTTCCATTACATCAGCAAATCAGCACATCTTACCATAGCTACCTTCAAAATATATCTAAAATTTAACCTCAGTGCCACCACCTCCATCACTACCACCTGTCTAAATCACCACCATTTCTTATGGTGATTACTGCAATAACTTAACAGGTCTCTCTGCTTCCACTTTTTTTTATGGAAAATTACACATGCACAAAAAGAATTAATAGTATAATAAACCCCAATGTGCCCATCTGGGGCAGATGTGGGCATTGTACATTTGGCTCATTTATTATAAGCTAGAATCCACACATGCTTTCTTGAAATCTTTCTTCTTATGTCAAATATAAGTTATTCATTCAACTGGCACATATGCCTTAATTGATTACTAAGCAAAGCACTATGCTTACACTTGAAGAAATGTACCAGGGCCTAAGGCAGGCCCTTCTCACTAAGCATCTATAAGTGAAACGTGTTTTCTATAAGGCGGCTGGATGTCCTCAGAGCAAAGACCTCAGGCTCACTTTGACATGTCTAGTACATGAGAACAGTGCTTAGTATTGGCTCCTTTCTTTTCCCTTACAAGGGGCTTTAATTTTTTTCTGTCATTTAATTGCCACCATAATCCCGGGAATGGGTAAATTGGCTACGAATACCCAAAGAGGTCCTGTAATTAGGAAGCAGAGCCAGGATTTGAAGCCTGACCAACTTCAAAGGCAGTTCACTTTCACCACTACAATTCACCTTTCAGCTAGCTATCCCGACCACACAGCAGTGAAAAACACAGGTTCTGATCGGAATGCAAGCACTTAAGACTTAACTCTACCAGCCATTATGTAACTGCAGCACAGAAAAGAAATCATGTCAATCTTATCTTAAAACAATTGTAATTTCAAGTACTCAAAGGTGTTACTTCTTCAGTTCAAAAACAGAAAATTTTCTGCCTTCTTATTGTCAAAAAAAAAAAAAAAGGTAGTTCTTACTAGAACACTTCAATCATAGCATTCATGTCAAGATAAAACTCAGTATCAGTAACCTGCATATGGCTCACTTACTGAGGAAACCTCAAAACTATTCCATTCTCAATACTTTCTTCAAATATGGGCAAACATTTTGTGAAAGACATAATTTATACAAAACCAAATGTCCCTCGTTACAATATCAGGCCAAGGCTTGGTAATTCTTACATCCAGATTTAAATCTCCCATAATGTTTTATTTCACAGAACATAAAATATACCGATCACGTTAACATGAAGTTAGAGAATATATTAAGTGATGCCCTTAACTCCGGGCTTGGCCAGGTGATTTTCTTTGGCCAATGAAATGTGAGTACAAGTGGCATGCCATTTCTGAACAGAGCCACCAAGTGGATCTACTGTGTTTTCCCTCTGTCCCAAGAAGAGCAATGTCCCAGAAAGAGCTGCTCCTTCAGCTGGGGTCCGGAAATCAGGAAGACACACAGAGGAGAGACATGCTCACCAGAAGCTGAAAGGACACATAAGCATGAAATAATCCTTTATTAATGTAAGCTATTTAAATTTGTTTGTTAACCCAGCATAAGCTAGCAAAAATTGACTTCTAAGAGAAACAAGCTACTCTATTTCTTAAGGTCTTACTTCTTATTGGCCTCTGAGCTAGTCACAGATTTACCCGATTAAACTCTTTCCACAAACATGACACTTTGATGTCATAATGTCCTAGGTTTGCTTATTCCTCTTTACTGTATTTTGGTTACTCAGGTTTAAAAAAATGCTCAGAAGAACAGATATCAACAGGAGAAAGGTTAGCAAATGTGAAGCAACCTAGAGGCGGAGTATCTATGTTTTAGAAAGCTCAAGTAGAGGGCAGCGGTTGTTTGGGACGAACACAAGCATTCGTGGCCTAGAAAGCTCACACGGAGGTCACAGACTACAAAGCAATAGGAATAATCAACCAAAAGTTTCACACAAGTTCTTCTCCCTGAAACTAAACTAAATCTGGCTCCCTCAGCTAAGTTTGGCAAATTTTGTTAAGACTTTAGCCACTACTTGCTGCAATGCCAACTCTAAACCAGTTACGAAATAGAATACTGTTCACCTTTTCCTTGGAACTCAAAAATGCCAAATCAGAATCTAACAAAGATCACAAATATAGGAAAACTAATCCCCACAGAAATACAGTGTTGTAAATTTTTCATAAAACAAGCTTATAAGCTAAAATTATATCTTATTCACAAAAAAAAAAAAAAAAAAAATTTATTCAACAAATCTCAAAGACACACAGCTCCAAAAGAGCCAGAGTCAAACAATAAAAGAACCAATGAACAAACTACCTTCTTTGTACAAAGCAACATTCTAGAGCCTCTGATACAGAAGATAAAACAAGGTCCTTGCACCTACAGAATTGAGTGGAAAAGATGTAAATTAGAAAAATGTTATGGCTCTGGCCAGTTTGCTCAGTGTTAAAAGCATCAGCCCTGCGTGTGTATGTCTCGGGTTCAATTCCCAGTCAGGGCACACAGGAGAAGAGACCATCTGCTTTTCCACCTCTCCCCGTCTCTCTATCTCTCTCTCTTCCCCTCCTATAGCCAAGGCCTCACTGGTGCAAGTTAGCCTGGGCGCTGAAGATGGCACCATGGCCTCGCCTCAGATGCTAAAATGGCTCTGGTTGAAATGGAGCATTGCCCCAAATGGGCAGAGCATTGCCCCTCGTGTTCTTGCCGGGTAGATCCCAGTCAGGCACAGGCAGAAGTCTGTCTCTCTGCCTACCTGCTTCTCACTTAAGAAAAACACACAAAAAAAGTTATAAGATAAAAATATCAAAATATAAACTGCAATATAAAAAAAGAGAAAAACACAGTAACAACGTGTGTCATCAGGCCATGACATGAAATAGTCTCAGGAAAGTCTGGCAACAATGACCAAAACCACACTCCCTGTACCCAAATACAATAATGTCAAAATGTATCCTTGCCACAGAAGCAGATGTATTAACAAACAAGGGCTATGATCTTAAACAAAAAACATCCAAGGTCTCTGTGTCCTTTCTATAAAAGTAAGTTACATATCCACACAGAGGCAGAAGAGGCTGTTTAATGTTCTGCTTAGTTTTCTTTGTGTAGAAAATTTGGTTGCCCACTTACTCATTTGTTATATCACAACAAAGAAGGGGAAATTTGTCTCCATGTATTCCTCTGGTAAGATGTAGAAAAACTGGGTTTCGGAAGTCATTGTGGGCAAATCATTTCAACCTAGAAAATATATTAATAAATATTGGGCCATAACATCGACCTGCACCTAACCTGCACTGAGCTCTCTCTCTCAGCTATTACCCCACAGACGTGGCTGGAGACAAACCTGCTCCTGTACCCACACCAACTACCAAGTACATCGAGCCAGGTCAAACCATTTAGATTACTGAAACCTGCTCCCTTTGGGATTCTTCCACACAGCACCTTTAACTCAACACTCATAATAAAATTCAAGCAAAGACTCTTCAACTAAAAATTTTAAAAATTGCTGTAAAAAATTTCCATTTGAAAAATTTTGATTAAAGAAATTAAAAAACAAAAAACAAAACATACTTTGGGTTCCCTGACTCTAAACTGGCAAAATGTATTTATTGAATATTTCATACTCTTAGCAATATACCTACACTTAGAGATTTATCTTACATCAGCCTTCTATCTCAAAAAATTATAGCCCATACTACACCAAATGAAATAATTTCCTTTTATACAATGAATGAGGTCCCATCTTTATCAATTTTGTTAAGTGGCAAATTCTATGACCTAGCTGACTTTAAAAAGTAAGTTACAGCCCTGGTTGGGTAGTTCAGTTGGTTAGAGCATTGTCCCAATACACCAAAGGTGCTGGTTCGATCCCTGTCAAGGTATATACAAGAATCAACCACGGAATGCATAAATAATTAGAACAGCCTGACCGGGCGGTGGCGCAATGGATAGAGTGTTGGACTGGGATGCGGAAGACCCAGGTTCAAGACGCTGAGGTCACCAGCTTGAGCGAGGGCTCATCTGGTTTGAGCAAAAGCTCACCAGTTTGAGCCCAAGGTCGCTGGCTCGAGCAAGGGATTACTCGGTCTGTTGAAGGCCCGCGGTCAAGGCACGTATGAGAAGGCAGTCAATGAACAATTAAGGTGTTGCAATGCGAAACAAAAAACTAATGATTGATGCTTCTCATCTCTCCGTTCCTGTCTGTCTGTCCCTGTCTATCCCTCTCTCTGACTCTCTATCTCTGTAAAAAATAAAAATAATAATAATTAAAACAAACCAATGTTCTCTCTCTCTCTCAATATCAATAGATTTTTTTAATGTTAAATAATAATAAAATTAAAATAACAGTAAAAAGTAAGTTACAAAGTCAGCCTCAAGGGGGAAAAATTTTTGCTGGCAGAAGAAAAAATCAGCACTGAAATTTGACCTTGACAAATTATTTGATGTAAAGAAAAAAGTGGCTGGTATGTGAAGAATGTATTTCTTTAGCTACCAGCTACTTGATTAAAAAGAAAAAAATATCCAACTTACCAACAACTAATGCACCTCTCTCTGCAAAAGCCAGGGCATAGGCTCGGCCCAGTCCTAATGAAAAACAAAACAATTAAAAAGTTGAGCAAATGTTATTTAGCATAATTATTTTTGGTCCACTTAATTCAATCTCTATTTTAAAGTAATCAACTACAGTATAATGTCTTCATTTAGTGCTCTCAACATGTACTTCACCCACTTCTACTTGCAGAAATGAGAAAGCTTAAAACCGTATTATCCACCTAGTCTACTTATCATTTCCTACCATTCTACCTACTATCCACCTAGTCTTATCATTTCTTACCATTCTACCTACTATCCACCTAGTCTACTTATCATTTCCTACCATTCTACCTAGCTGATAGGATGCTAGATGTGAATTGGGTTCCACAATTAATGCATGAAATCTGGAAAGTGGAAATAAGGGGGAAGCCACCTTATTGTAACTTCCAGCTATTGTGTTGGTTCAGAAGCTGATTCTTAAAGCTTCTTATGTGTTAAAGAAACAGGGGAGCCTGACCAGGCGGTGGCGCAGTGGATAGAGTGTCAGACTGGGATGCAGAGGACCCAGGTTCGAGACCCTGAGGTCACCAGCTTGAACATGGGCTAAGCTGGTTTGAGCAAAGCTCACCAGCTTGGACCCAAGGTCGCTGGCTCAAGCAAGGGGTTACTCGGTCTGCTGTAGCCCCACAGTCAAGGCACATATGAGAAAGCAATCAATGAACAACTAAGGTGTTGCAACGAAAAACTAATGATTGATGCTCTTCATCTCTCTCCGTTCCTGTCTGTCTGTCCCTATCTGACTCTCTCTGTCTCTGTAAAAAAAAAAAAACAAAAAAAAGGAAAAAAGAAACGGGATGTAGCAGCAATTTCTTGATCTAGCTCCCTATCTGTGGATGGCAGCTTCCATTTTCTATGTCCCTGGTTTTCAATAACTATTTGGGCTGTGGCAGTTCAAATGGCAGCCTCACAGGTTGTGGCTCCTAATGGGCCAGTTCTGTATTGTTCCACAGGTCGTTTCAAGAAGAACTGCCTAAAATACAAATGGCCAAGTTAAATTCTTTTCTGCTTCAAATATCTAGTGATTTCTGTATCCTGCAGTGGACTCTGACATAATCACCAAACACATATTTAATTCTTAATTAAGTAGTAATTGAGTATTTAATTCCAACTCAAAGATCCAAGGTGTAAATCGATACATCCAAAAATGAATATATAGCTATATAAGCTTTACAGGCACAGAAAACTATGTAAGAGGCTGGCAGTTAATAATTACCTCTGGGGACCAGAACTATGTGACTAACAACCAAGGGTAGAAGGCTTACTTTTTGTATTGTTTAAATTATTTTAACATGTACATATTTCTAAATTTAAATGAGTCAACGAATTTAATTGGTAGTTTAAATTGAAATTAATTGATAAATAAACATACAAATAACAAATTGATGGCTAAAGTATCAGGTTCTTCTAAAAAGAATCTAAAATATAAACTAAAACGATCACCAAAGAATTTATTTTAAAATTTAATCCACTCTGAATTAGAGAGAACTCAGTCAATATTAACTTAAGCCTTCATATATTAAATATAAAACATATCAGATCAAGGCAGAAGAAGCACTTGTTCTAAACACAGGGTTTTTAGGTACATCAAATATTTACGAACAGAATGCAAATAATTAAGGTAGCACAGTAAAAAATCATCAGATGAAAGAAATGGGGTAGGTCTCTAAAAGAGATTGACCTAAGTTAATCAGAGAATTGTCTCAATGTAAAACCAAACTATATAATTCTTTCAAAAGATATGTCACGCCCTGGCCGGTTGGCTCAGCGGTAGAGTGTCGGCCTAGCGTGTGGAGGACCCGGGTTCAACTCCCGGCCAGGGCACACAGGAGAAGCGCCCATTTGCTTCTCCACCCCCCCCCCCTTCCTCTCTGTCTCTCTCTTCCCCTCCCGCAGCCAAGGCTCCACTGGAGCAAAGATGGCCCGGGCGCTGGGGATGGCTCTGTGGCCTCTGCCTCAGGCGCTAGAGTGGCTGTGGTCGCAACATGGCCACGCCCAGGATGGGCAGAGTATCGCCCCCTGGTGGGCAGAGCGTCGCCCCATGGTGGGCGTGCCGGGTGGATCCCGGTCCGGCGCATACGGGAGTCTGTCTGACTGTCTCTCCCTGTATCCAGCTTCAGAAAAATGCAAAAAAAAAAAAAAAAAGATATGTCAGGATTTACCTTTATCATAACGCTACACAAAGGGATGACTAACATATAGAGGTGGGCAGAGCAGAACTGCTCCAGATTTCATCGGATTACCCAGAACAATGCACAATTTAAAACTTAAGAATTGCATCCCTGGGTAGTTCAGTTGGTTAGCATCCTCCCCGTACACCAAGGTTGTGTGTTCTATCCAGGTTCAGGGCACATAGAAGAAGCAACCAATGGCCCTGGCCTGGTAACTCCGTTAGAGCGTGTTCTGATAGGTCAGGGTTGCAGGGGATTGGTTCCATAACCAGTTTGAGTACATAAAAGAAATCAACCAATAAATGCACAAATGGAACAACGATTCTATGTTCCCCCCCCCGCCCCCTCTCTCTCTCTCCCTTCCTCTCTAAAATCAATCAGCAAAACTTTTAACTTATGAATTGTTTATTTCTGGAATTTTCTATTTAATAACTTTGGACCAAGGGTAAGTGGGGACTACTAGTGCCTGGCTTGATAAGCACACAAACTCAGCGAGAACTCTTGGATGCCCTCTTTAAAGAAGGCCCTCTCAAGAACTAAAACTAAACCACCCGGCAGAAGAAAAGACACTAAATGCTTGACTTTTCCAAAGCGAGGAACTGATATAGCTCTACCGCTCCGGGGGTGATCGCAGCTCCCAGGCGCTTTGCCGTAACCTTTACAAGGCTTGTGAGAGAGATCCAAGAAAGTCTGTGGGCAAGAAGGGTCGCAAGGGGTGCGCAGCGAGGAGCGTCAGTTCGGACTTTCACCTGTCCCGCGACACTGGCCGGCCCGCCCCTCTCGCGCAAGACGTGGGCCGGTGGGAGGCAGCCACAGGGAGCGCCGGGTAAGCAGCTGCACCTGACCTTGTAACTAGGTGTTTCTGGGTCTCCACGCAGGGCTGGCCCGCTCACCTGGCCCTGCACGAGATTCCGTCCGCCGACAATAGCCGTCCTACGCCCTCTCACCGAGCCCCACCGGGACCAGTCCTGAGCTCAAGTCGCTTCCTCTCGGAGCCCCCACGCTGCCCGCAACCCCCCACGCTGGAAGCGCAGCTGCGGCTGCGCGCAATCCCAAGCCCGAAAAGGGGGACTCGCGGCGTGAGATCAAGGAGGGCCTTGCCCTCCAGCCCTGCGGTGCTCACCTCCTCCTGCGCCGGTGACTAGTACCACCCGCCCGTCGAATCTCAGCGGCGAGTTCATGAGTCCGGCCGGCAACGACACACTCGAGCAGAACTCTGGGGCTCAGACTGCAGGACAGGGAGCAGACAGACAGAGGAAGAGGCGGGATGGGAGTGACCTGACAGTTTCTGGAAAGGGACGGACGCCTCATTTTTCAAATGCGCCTGCGCAGAGATCCTTGGCCCTCTGGGAAATGTAGTCCAGTGTGCTTGCAGCGCAGGAGATAGACTGCACAAGAGGCTTGGTTTGAAAGGCCCTTTTTGCTTCAGTAGATAGTATCGGGAGCTGCTGGGACCTTTAGGGTAAAATGGCTGATTTATCTATGTCCATGAGTCTCCATGCCAATCGTCTAAATAAAAAATAAAATAAAATAAAAAATGGCTGACTTAGCACCTTGAGTTTGTTCATTTACTGTTGTTTTGTTATTCACTCAACAAGCATTTTCTGAATTTAGGCGCTAGCCTAGAGTAATAGGAAACAGCCCTTATCCTTAATTAGCTTTCAAAATCGCCCCTAAGAAGAAATGGCACTCTTATCAAAGGGTAAAGATTTCACAGAATGTAATCCCTGAACTTTCTGCATGAAAATCATCCATAAACTGTCAAAAATGCAGAGTCATGGAACCCCGTGCTAGCCTCCCAAAATAGAATCGCAGGACAAAATAAATTTTAACATGTGCTCCTAAAAGAGATTGGTTATGTATGTTGTTGATAGTCCTATGATGCAATTCATTCCATATTTGTTTGTTTGTTTAGTGAACGAGACAATGAAAGAGACGGACAGACAGCAAGGGGGAGAGATGAAAAGCATCAACCCATAGTTGCGGCACCTTTAGTTATTCATTGATTGCTTTCTCCTATGTGCCTTGAAAGGAGTGGGAGGAAACACTCTCCAGAGGAGCCTGTAACCCAGGGGTCCCCAAACTTTTTACACAGGGGGCCAGTTCACTGTCCCTCAGACCATTGGAAGGCCGGACTATAAAAAAAACTATGAACAAATCCCTATGCACACTGCACATATTTTAAAGTAAAAAAAAAAACGGGAACAAATACAGTATTTAAAATAAAGAACAAGTAAATTTAAATCAACAAACTGACCAGTATTTCAATGGGAACTATGGGCCTGCTTTTGGATAATGAGATGGTCAATGTGCTCTCACTGACCACCAATGAAAGAGGTGCCCCTTCTGGAAGTGCGGCGGGGGCCGGATAAATGGCCTCCGGTGGCCGCATGTGGCCCGCGGGCCGTAGTTTGGGGACCACTGCTGTAACCCTTGCTCAAGCCAGAGACCTTGGGCTTCAAGCCAGCAGACCTTGGGATTTCGAACCTGAGTCATCAGCATCCCATGGCATGCTCTACCCACTGCGCCAGTGCCTGGTCAGGCCATTCCACATTTTTTAAGCACAAGTTTACAGATGAATGGTAAGCTCCTCCAGAGTTAGTCAAAGTCAAATGGTAAACCTTTAATAACAGTGCAGCATGATAAGACTTGCAACAGGTATGTACAAGTCAGCTAATGGTGCCAAAATAAACAGACACAATCCCTGCTGGGGAGAAAAGGGAAAACTTTCCAAAGGAGTTAAAGCACAAAGTACCTTAAGAAGTGAACTCTGCAAATAAGAAGGACTTTAGAGGCAATGGAAATAGTAGCTAGATTGGGGGGAAGGGGAGATGTTTAATTTTGTGCTGAGAATGATTTTAAGCACTATTACTCCAGGGAACACATTTATATTGTGAAAAGATCACTTTGCGCTATCATGGAGGATTGACAAGGAGAGTCAATAGAAACCTACTTGGAAAAATTATGGCGGTCAGAAGTATATCAGAGGATATGTTGAAGGGGAAAAATTTGAAGATATTTTTTAAAATGGAGTCAGGTCTTTGTGATTAATTGGATGTGGATATGAGGGAGGAACAATTGAACCCCCATATTTCTGACTTGAGACTCTAGGTTATAGTGGGCCATTCATCAATAGAAGAAATAGTGGGAGTGTTACTAAACTAAAAGGGTCCATTTACCTGCACACATCAAAGCCCAGTAAGAACCATGGCCAAAAAAAAAAAATAAAAAGAACCATGGCCAATAGCCCATGGATAGGCTATCACAACCCAATATGCAAAGGTTGCGATTTCGATCCCAGGTCAGGGCACATACAGGAACAGATCTGTGTTTCTGTGTCTCTTTCCTTCTTCTTCTCTAAAATCAGTAAGTAATTTTAAAAAAGAAATAATAAAGCCCCATAAGACATAAACAGGAGTTTGTAACCAAGAAACTAACAATTAATCAAGTAAATGGTGTGATGCCTGGATTCAGAGGTAGCTCATGCTCAAAGGCCTGGCTCTCCAATGGCTTCCAGGGAATGGATTATGTAGGGGGGGAATCATTAATCATAGTGACTAATAGAGTCAAGATGGTGGTCTCTACTGATTGGTTGGTATTAGGAGAGAGGATAACTGATCACTGCATTTGGTCCTGATCTTAGCAATGGAGTTTGTAAGGTCGGTGGATAATGAGGGATGGTCATGTGGGAACCCAGGCCCCCGAAATTTGGCTGGGACCGCCCACAACCAAGCGCACCAAAAGAAACTTCGCAGGAACCCTTGGAAAAAAAGCAACCGTCTACCAGCCAGTGGGATTTCACCACGTCATGTTAGCTCCACTTCCCTAAAGGGACCCCTTTAAATATCTCCCACGTGGTTTAATCCGGGCAACTTCCCTAGCCTCCATCTTACCTCAGGGCCAGGGAACCTTGCCGGGCAGAATGTGCTCTGTACTCAATAAAGCCGTTTGCTATTCCACACTTTGTGGCTCTGACCTCTTCCTTCCTTCTCGGTGGGGAAAAATACCTTACAGAGTTCTTCTGTCCAATTTTGCAAGGATTTGTTCTGTGGGATCATTCTGTTTTCCTGGGTCTGGAACTGAAACACAACTGAGATCAAGATACTATGATTAGTTTGATTGGACACTGTCTACAGACCCAGGACCTAGTTTCTAGGACTGCTGGATGCTGACCAGAAGAACATCATTGTCAAGAGGACTTAAAGATTAAACAAGGAAGAGGGAGATGGGTGAGTCAGAGCACTAGGTAATGCTAGTTTGAATCAAAGGGGAAAAAAATCAAAATAAAAGGCTGGATTAAAGAAAAATAAGCTTTCACCTGACCGGCGGTGGCACAGTGGATAGAATGTCGATGACCTGGCACGCTGAATTCTTAGGTTCAAAACCCTGAGGCTGGCGTCTTGAGGGCAGACTCATCTGACTTGAGTGCAGGCTTACCAGCTTGAACACAGGGTCATGGGTTTGAACGTGGGATCATAGACATCTCATGGTCACTGACTTGAGCCCAAAGGCCCCTAGCTTGAAGCCCAAGTTCACTGGCTTGAGCCCAAGATTACTGGCTTGAGCAAGGGGTCACTGGCTCAGCTGGAGTCCCACAGTCAAGGCACGTATGAGAAACAGTCAATGAACAACTAAAGTGCCCAACTACAAATTGATGTTTCTCACTCTCTCCCTTCCTGTCTCTCTCTCTCTCTCTCTCTCTCTCTCTCTCTCAAATAAATAAATTAAAATCTGAAACAATAAATTACAAAGAAGAAAACATAAGTATTAAACTTATGGACCTTGGCTGTAGGGAATATTTTATGAATTTGACCCCAAAGACAAGGGAAATAAAGGTAAAAATAAATGAATGGGACTATATAAAACTAAAAAGTTTCTGCACAGCAAAAAAAAAACAAAACAAACAAAAAAAACCAAAGGGCACCCAACCAAATAGATATTTACAAACAATAGCTCCGATAAGGGGTTAATATCCAAAATATATAAAGAATTCACAAAGCTCAGCAACAAACAAGTAAACAATTCAATTTAAAAATCGGGAGAGGCCTGACTTGTACCTTCTGTGGTGCAGTGGATAAAGCATGGACCTGGAACACTGAGGTTGCTGGTTTGAAACCCTTGGCTTGCCTGCTCAAGGCACATATGCTTCTTGCTCCTCACTCCTTCTCTCTCTCTCCTCTTGCTCTAAAAAATGAATAAATAAAATCTAAAAAAAGAAAAAATGGGGAGAGGACCTAAATAGACACTTCTCCCAAGAAACAATACAAATGGCCAACAGATATATGAAAAAACACTCATCTATGCTAGCAATTAGAGAATTGCAAATCAAAACTACAAGATACCACTTCACACCTGTTAGATTGTCTGTTATCAACAAGACAGGTAATAAAGTAATAAGTGGTAGAGAGGCTGTGGAAAAAAAGGAACCCTCACTCATTACTGGTGGGAATATAAACTGGTACAGCCATAATGGAAGACAATAGAGTGGTTCCTCAAAAAACTAAGAACAGAATTATCATATGACCCAGCAATCTTTTTCCTGGATTATCTACCCAAAAATTTTGAAAACATTAGTACCCAAAGACACGTGCACCCCCATTTCATCACAGTATTATTCACAGTGGCCAAGACATGGAAACACCAAAGTGTCACTCAAGAGAGGATTGGCTAAAGAAGATGCGGTACATGTATACAATGAAATACTACGCAGCCATAAGAAATGATGACATATTGCCATTTATGACATATCAGTGGACCTTGAGAACATTATATTAATGAAATAAGTAAATCAAAAAAAGCTAAGAACAATATGATTTCACACATAGGTGGAATATAAAAATGAGACTCATGGACACAGAGAAAAGTGAAGTGGTTACCACAGGGAGGAGGTTGTGGGGGAGGGGAGTAAAGAGGGACAAATATACAGTGACAGAAAATGATTTGACTTTGGGTGATGGGCATACAACACAATCAAGAATTCAGATGCTATAGAAATGTCTACCTGAAACCTATGTGTGGGATACTTCTATGTGGGAGCTTGTAAACTGACAGGGTCCTTGCAGTTTAGATTTGGGGGGGACAGAGGTGTGAGGGACTGGCCGTAAACTGACAAGGTCCTTGCTGCCCATCCCCCCACCTCACTTAATTAAGTTGCTAAAGGCTAAGCTCTTCCCCACACCTCCATGTTAGCCAGGAAGCTGAGTGTTTCTATTCATCCCATCCCCACTTGTTTAAGTTGTTAGAGGCAATTTACGTGCCCTTCCTCTCACCCTTTGTTTGTAATAATGTTGCGTGATTTCATTTATGCATGATAGGAGCTTTCCTGTTTATGCCTTAAATGGATTCCTGGCCTTAAGAGAATTCCTGTTTATGCCTCAGATGTGTGACTTTGTATTGGAGACTTTCTTATTTACATACAGCTCTGCACTGTATAATAATGCAGACCAGTGAGAGCGCGGTTTCTCCCGGCCGGCCGAGGGCTTTCCCTCTGCACTCGCGCAGGGTCTGGTGAAACGAGGGGCGTGGTCCCAGGGCCTGGCGACGCAGCTCCACAACTGTCGCGCAAAGCTCGGCTGGGTCCCGGCAGCGACCAGGCCTCTTCCCGGAACCCTGAGCTCCTCGCACTCGGCCCTGCCCTTGCCCCGCGCGCTCCACGCTTTGCGGCCACCAGTAATTTCCCCCAAAGACAGCCTCACCATGTGTGAGGGACTGATCGAGAAGTATGTGGCTGCCATGGTGCTGAGTGCAGCTGGAGATGCCCTGGGGTACTTCAACGGCAAGTGGGAGTTACTCCGGAATGGGGAGAACATTCACCAGCAGCTGACCCCGCTTGGTGGCTTGGACGCCATAGATGTCGAGAGGTGGAGGGTCAGCGACGACACGGTGATGCACTTGGCCACGGCAGAAGCTCTTGCGGAAGCTGGAACAGTCTCAGACTTGGGTCAACTGTATTCCCTCCTTGCTAAGCATTACCAAGACTGCATGGGAGACATGCATGGCCCGGCGCCAGGTGATACCTCGGTGCATTATGCCATGCAGCTGGAGCCAGACAAAGCCGATGGCTGGAGGATTCCCTTCAATGACCATGGGGGAGGGTGCGGGGCTGCCATGCGAGCCATGTGCATCGGCCTCAGGTTCCCTCACCTCAGCCAGCTGGACATGCTGATCCAGGTGAGCACTGAGAGTGGCCGAATGACCCACCACCACCCCACCGGTTACCTGGGAGCCCTTGTGTCCGCTCTTTTTACAGCCTATGCTGTGAATGGCAAGCCTCCCTGGCAATGGGGAAAGGGACTGATGGAGGTACTACC
Organism: Saccopteryx leptura; assembly: GCF_036850995.1. Lineage (NCBI taxonomy): Eukaryota > Metazoa > Chordata > Mammalia > Chiroptera > Emballonuridae > Saccopteryx > Saccopteryx leptura. Next base: position 177,505,148 of record NC_089506.1, on the reverse strand, counting down.
GGAAGCTAAAAAGTACATTGTCGAGTCGGGCTACTTTGTGGAGAAGAATCTTCAGCACTGGTCCTACTTCCAAGACCATTGGGAAACGTACCTAAAACTTCGAGGGATTTGGAATGGCAAGTCAGCCCCTACCTTCCCCAAGCCCTATGATGTGAAGGAGAGGGATCAGTTCTACACCTCCGTGAGCTATTCTGGCTGGGGTGGCAGCAGTGGACACGATGCCCCCATGATCGCCTTCGATGCCATCCTGGCTGCAGGAGACTCCTGGAAGGAGCTTGCCCACCGAGCCTTTTTCCATGGTGGAGACAGTGACTCTACGGCTGCCATCGCTGGCTGCTGGTGGGGAGTTATGTATGGTTTCAAAGGAGTGAGTCCCTCCAACTATGTGAAGCTAAAATACAGAAACTGGCTGGAAGAAATAGCTAGGGCTTTATATGCTCTTGGGTCAAAGGAAGATCCTGTACTTGCCCTTTAAGGTGATATGATGTTAATTTCTGGTGGTTTCTTCTCTTGTATAGTCCTTTTTTGGCTCAGTTTCTTTTTAATTTTTCCTAAGTCAAGAGTCTTAACCATGTACTCGGGATTTTGAGATAGCAAGTCCCTTGGCACCTGAAACTCAGTCTTTCCAGGATCTTTCTGTTCTCCCTGACTCTGTCTTCCTATCCTGAAGAGTCTTGATCTCAGCTGATGGGGTCAGCATCTCCCAAGCTAGAAATCTCATGGCCTCCTATCTGAGCCTTCATTTTCATCAGCTAAACTTTCACAAAGTTTTTTTCTGTTGTTTCAGGTTAGGTTCCCCCAAATACTCTGGGACAGGGATTTGAGTACAAGTCGTTTATTTGAGAGGCAGTTCCAGGGAGCACTGGCGGGACCATGGGGAAGTGAGACAGCAAAGCGAGGGGAGACAGGACAAGGTCTGGGAGTGAACAAGTTACCACTGTTGTCAAGTGGGACTCAGTCCCTCTGGGTCCTCTTTGTAAGGCATTCTTCACAGGTGTCCCACCTGAGGGACAAGCAGACCTGGGGTGCTTATTCATTGACTTCTATCTGACATGGGTGGTCCTCACTACTGAGTCCCTGGTGCTTCTTAGCCTGGCTCTGTGCAAGCCAAACACTGATGCCAACAGGTGAAGACTCAGAGATATTTGCAGTGGCAAACTGTAAGGAGCATGGGCACAGCGAGCAATATAGAATCTACTAGATGGTCTATCTCCTAGATGATCTATCTCCTAAATAGCCTTTAAATCTATCACTTCTCTTACCTTCTTCCACCAAGTATTTTTTCATTGTATTTCTGCAATCCAAGTTACTCAAGTCTGGGAGAATCTGCTCCTAGCAGCTTTTTCCTGGGCATGGCACTTACTATGTTATTAGCTTGTTAATGACTATTTTCTTGTCTTTATTCTCCTCTAGAGAGAAGCTAGCATGCAGAAAATATATATATATGAAGTGAATGTGTTTAGTTAGCTACCTACCTCCAGTCTTACGGTCTTCATTGCCCTCCGGAGTTACTTTTACCAATAACAAAGTGTCACGCTGAACTTCTTATCACGGTCAATGAATATGTCATCCCCTCTTTTCATTTTCTTGATGCTCTTCCCCCTCCTTTTTCTTTTTTTTTTTTTTTTAATTTTTTTTTAATTTTATTTATTCATTTTAGAGAGGAGACAAAGAGGGACAGAGAGAGAGAGAGAGGAGAGAGACAGGGGGGAGGAGCTGGAAGCATCAACTCCCATATGTGCCTTGACCAGGCAAGCCCAGGGTTTCAAACCAGCGACCTCAGCATTTCCAGGTCGATGCTTTATCCACTGCGCTACCACAGGTCAGGCTCCCCTCCTTTTTCACTTGGTCAGTTCATACTCATCCTTCAAGTCCCAGATCAGATAGAAACTCCTTCATGAAACACACTCTGATTATTCAGGCACATGTCCACTTTCTCCTCACTGCACCCACAGCCTTCTGTGCCTAGCTTCACCACACGGATCCTGTTATGTGGTGATTGTGAATCTTCCGGGGCAACTTCAGCCTCCTTATGAGGGATTGTGTCTTATTTCCTCTGTGGCCTCTCTGCCTGGCCCCTGAGAGATAGATGTTCAACAAGTGTTGACTCTGGAAGTTCAGAATGTGTTGATGTGAGTGCTTTCAACATGCAGTTCCACCTGTGTTTTCTATGCCTTCTGCTTCGTGATTGCCAGGAGTGACTTGGCCAAGATGTGCTGTGAGAGGTCGAGAGTTTGAGGCTTTACCTGTGCCTATGTGCTGACTTAAATGAGACAAGGCTGTCGACTCTGTATTTGAAGCAAGACTCCAGCAAAGGCATGGAAGTTATGATTCTTTTATACTATACATAGTGTTTCATTACAGTTTTTGAGAATATCCTTATTTATTTCAGACTAATAGACTGCTCAAAAAAGTTAAGGGATCAGGGAACGTGCAGATACTCCAGTACTTTCAGCCTTTTGTATAGTGCATTTTCACCAATGATATCAAAGTTGGTTTTGGATCTCATTTGCATAATCGAACAAATTTCTTTGACTTGTCATTTGCTTTTCTGATGTTCTTGTTTAAAATTAAAAAAAATAAAATAAAAAGCAGACCAGGGGCTTTGCTTTGCTCTGGCTTGCTATCAGCTTGCAGAGACTTCCTGATCCCATCCTTTTTCTCTCTGAGTTTATTTCTTCATTCCATACCAGTCTCACTCAGGACCTGGATAATCACTAGCTGCGCTGGTTCGTGGCAGGTGGTGCCTTAACAGGGACCTGGATACTTGAAAACTAAACTGAAAGCAGGTGACAGAACTCCCCAAGTGTAAAGAAAGTAAAGAAAGTTTTCCGGGAGAGTATAGTCAGAAGTAATAAATTATGGGACATTTAGGGTCAAAAGTAAGAGACCTTTATACAAATATTTATGCAGCTAGAATGCTTTTTGCAATATATTCAAGATGTGTGCCCCTGGTGTCTGGAGGAGGGAATGGTTAGTTCTGCTACAGGGGAGCAAGTAGGTAAAGTTCTGAAAAGCTGGTCGTATGAGGCAACTACAGCAGGAGGAATGAAAGTGGCAGTCTCTCGGCAGTTGGTGCCATACTTTGGAGCTGGAGGGCCGAGGAACATGGGGCAGGGCAGCTGCTCCTGGTTCTCTCCGGCTGCATGGTCTGTTGCTCAGCTAAAATTAAGGTAAAGGAGAAGCCTCAGTGTGGTCAACCTGAACCACCAGTTATAGCAACTGTGGAATTTGAGAATGGTTAGGAGATTCAGGTACTATTAAAGTTACAGCTTTTCCTATTATTGTCTGATTTTCTTTTATGTTTTAGCTACAATCCTCTGAACTATCATTTTATTTCTTTCCTATTTTTTGCCTTGAAATTAGGCAGGGGACCCCTGGAGGATTTGACTACCAAATTTCCCAAGCAGCTGCAGAGAGTATGTTTTCTCGGGGAGGTTTTGTTAGTTCCATCCTCCAGCACCCCTGTCAGAAAATGCGCTGGCTGAGATTGGGCAGGCATCTTTCTGGTCTGGGTGTGCTCCAGAATCCCAGGTTTCTCTCTGGTTTGTCTGATTCTAGTTTTTCTTTAGTTTTTGTCTTATGTAGTCCAAAATGTGACTCTTTTAAGTCCTGAATTAAGTTCTTGCATGCAAAAATTGGAAATGCCAGCTCTAATGTTGAACAAAAAAATAAAATAGTTTCATCCCTACATTGTTGCTTTAACATTGAAACATGTAAGGAGCACTCATTTAAATCTAAATAGAATGGAATTTGGATCCTAAAGACTTGCTAATTTAGTTTGTGTTCTGTGTTCTTGTCTTCAGAGTTCGGAGCCAAGTAGCAAGTCCTGTATTAGGATTAATCAGATTTATGTGTCATGCTCATGTCTTTGTACTGTAATTCATCTGTTTGTGTGTAAAACTGTACTCAGATCTGTGAAACAAAGGAACTGAGCAAAATTAGGCAGGGCCCTTATGAGCCATTTCAGGAATTTGTTTCACGGCTACTTAAGGCAGTTGAAAGAATAGTGGTGGATAGAGAAGCAGGAATGATTTTAGTAAAATAGTGTATGAAAATGCTAATTCTACTTGTCAGGCTGCAATATAGAGGATTACATCAGAACATGTGCTGATATTGGGCCTTCATACATGCAAGGTCTGGCTATTGCTGCAATGCTTCAGGGGGGGGTTTCCAGGAAAATACTTTGATAAACATCAGAACAAACAAGGGGTGAGAGGAAGGGCATGTAAATTGCCTCTAGCAACTTGTTTAAACAAGTGGGGATGGGATGAGTAGAAACACTCAGCTTCACAGCCAACATAGAGATGTGGGAAAAAGCTTAACCTTTAGCAACTTAATTAAGTGAGGTGGGGGGATGGGCAGCAAGGACCTTGTCAGCTTACTGCCAGTATCCTACACCTCTGTCCCCCCAAGACCTAAACTGCAAAGACCCTGTCAGCTTGCAGTATCCCACACCTGTGTACTCTTATTGATCAATATTAACCCATTAAATTTAATTTTCTAAAAAAAGACAACCAAATGTAAAAATTTTTTAAATAATAAAAATAAAAACTACTGGTTTTGAATCTAATATCTACAATTGAGGATTAGGACTTCTATTGAAATAGATTTTCTCTCTAAAATCACTCAAGTTTATCAAAAATAGACAAGTTAAGATTAATTTATTGTAATAAAAATAAAAAATAAAATTAAAGTTAAATAGTTTGGCAGATTAATATAAAAAGGTGAATTTATTGTATAAATCCAGTTTTTATAAATTTGACCTGTTATTTGCATAAGTATGACAAGAATAGCAATCATACAGGCTCCTTTTTTTTTTAAGATTTTACTTATTGATTTTACAGGGAGAGGAAAAATGGACAGGGAACGAGAAGTATCTACTCATAGTTGCTTCACTTTTTAGTTCATTGATTGATTGTCATACGTGCCTTGACCAGTCAAGCCCAGGATTTCTAACTGGCAATTTCAGTGTTCCAGGTCAATGCTCTATCCACTGTGCCACCATCTAGATCAGGCATGGCCAACATACAGCCCGCAGGCCAGATCCAGCCCACATAATGAGTTTATGTGGCTTACAATTAAATTTTTAATATTCTCCGCACAACACATTGTGGAAATGAAATAAGTGGTACTTTTAAATCGTTATACATAAACTATGATATCTAACCATTGTACAACAATGAAAGTTAAAGTCTCAGCTACTCAGAAGCAGAAGCGTCTTTGATTATTGGAAATTGAGATATTTAAGAAGATAGTGATACACGGAAAAGAATTCTGCGTATGACTAATCTAGGGTTAACCTCCAATAATTGGTCGAATGGATTCACAATACTTCTTTAGATTTTTTTTGTTAATTTGTTGTACTAAATTACTTACATTTAGGCCCTGGTCAGTTGGCTCAGCGGTAGAGCGTCGGCCTGGCGTGCGGGGGACCCGGGTTCGATTCCCGGCCAGGGCACATAGGAGAAGTGCCCATTTGCTTCTCCACCCCCCCCTTTCCTCTCTGTCTCTCTCTTCCCCTCCCACAGCCAAGGCTCCATTGGAGCAAAGATGGCCCAGGCGCAGGGGATGGCTCCTTGGCCTCTGCCCCAGGCGCTAGAGTGGCTCTGGTCGTGGCAGAGCGACGCCCCGGAGGGGCAGAGCATCGCCCCCTGGTGGGCAGAGCATCGCCCCTGGTGGGCGTGCTGGGTGGATCCCGGTTGGGCGCATGCGGGAGTCTGTCTGACTGTCTCTCCCCGTTTCCAGCTTTAGAAAAATACAAAAAAAGCGCATGTGGGAGTCTGTCTGACTGTCTCTCCCCATTTCCAGCTTTAGAAAAATACAAAAAAAGCGCATGCGGGAGTCTGTCTGACTGTCTCTCCCCGTTTCCAGCTTTAGAAAAATACAAAAAAAGCGCATGCGGGAGTCTGTCTGACTGTCTCTCCCCGTTTCCAGCTTCAGAAAGAAAGAAAAAAAATATTACTTACATTTATTCATAAATTACATAATAAAATTTTGTTTACTTCAACCAATCATTTTTGTATTTAACATTTTTTTTTTTTGTATTTTTCTAAAGCTGGAAACGGGGAGAGACAGTCAGACAGACTCCCGCATGCGCCCTACTGGGATCCACCCGGCACGCCCACCAGGGGCTACGCTCTGTCCACCAGGGGGCAATGCTCTGCCCCTCCGGGGCGTCGCTCTGCCGCGACCAGAGCCACTCTAGCACCTGGGGCAGAGGCCAAGGAGCCATCCCCAGCTCCCGGGCCATCTTTGCTCCAATGGAGCCTTGGCTGCGGGAGGGGAAGAGAGACAGAGAGGAAAGGGGGGGGTGGAGAAGCAAATGGGCACTTTTGTGCCCATTTCTCCTATGTGCCCTGGCTGGGAATCGAACCCGGGTCCCCCGCACGCCAGGCCGACGCTCTACCGCTGAGCCAACCGGCCAGGGCCAACATTTTTTTATTTTAATATTTCATCTGGCCCGTGAAAAAAGTTTTCTTTCTAATCTGGCCTGGGGGCAAAAACTGTTGGCCATGCCTGATCTAGGTTCTTTTAATTTTTGGTGTGCTGCAGACTTTTTTATTTTATTTATTTATTTATTTGTATTTTTCTGAAGCTGGAAACGGGGAGGCAGTCAGACAGACTCCCGCATGCGCCCGACCGGGATCCACTCGGCACACCCACCAGGGGGCGATGCTCTGCCCATCCGGGGCGTCGCTCCATTGCGACCAGAGCCACTCCAGCGCCTGAGGCAGAGGCCACAGAGCCATCCTCAGCACCCAGGCAAACTTTGCTCCAATGGAGCCTTGGCTGCAGGAGGGGAAGAGAGAGACAGAGAGGAAGGAGGGGGAGGGGTGGAGAAGCAGATGGGCGCTTCTCCTGTGTGCCCTGGCCGGGAATTGAACCCGGGACTCCTGCACGCCAGACCAACGCTCTACCACTGAGCCAACTGGCCAGGGCCTATTTTTTACTTTTTTATATTTTTTTTTTACAGAGACAGAGAGTGTCAGAGAGAGGGATAGACAGGGACAGACAGACAGGAATGGAGAGATGAGAAGCATCATTAGTTTTTTGTTGTGCATTGCGACACCTTAGTTGTTCATTGATTGCTTTCTCATATGTGTCTTGACCGTGGGCCTAAAGCAGACCGAGTAACCCCTTGCTTGAGCCAGCGACCTTGGGTCCAAGCTAGTGAGCTTTTGCTCAAACCAGATAAACCCGTGCTCAAGCTGGCGACCTCGGGGTCTTGAACCTGGGTCCTTGGCATTCCAGTCCAACACTCTATCCACTGTGCCACCGCTTGGCCGGGCTGATCTAGGTTCTTTTAAATTCTTTGCTGGAATTTCATAAGGAGTCTCCAGATTGAGACTCTCAGGGCTAAGAAGCCAAATCATATACTTGCTAATACCTATAAGTTGGGGTGAATTCTTCAAGTTTTTGAGGTTCCCTAAAATGTCTTGAGGTTCTTTCTTTGCCATCTGTCTCCCAAGAAAGCAACCTTCATTCCTTACCTGGAAAGACTGCTATGAACCATGTAAGTAAGATACCAGGCCATTTCTCCAAGGGGCTTTTATTGGCTTCCAAAGTCAATCTTAATTGCTTAAAGCTTTATGGTAACATCCAAGTCTATGTAGGTTGCACTCAAACATAACATTCCAGTCAGTAAAGCCTTGGTAATAAACCAATTCCAGTTACGTCCTCATAAAAAATAACATTCCTATGGAATTTATACAAACAACCAAATTACCATAAAAATAAAACTTGCTCATTCAGAGTCTCCAAACTTCTAAAGAGATCAGGTAGGAGAAATATACAAGTGTTTCAATATTGCTTGCAAAGGTATAATTTACCAAGTTGCTCTAAATCAAAGAGAAAATAAGTTTCCTTATCTCTGGCAAACAAAAAAGGTTAAAGATTAGCAATATGTTCAACAAAAAGATATAAAAATTCTCATCCTCAGTTTATTCAGTCCCATATAAGTAAATCATGTCTATGTTGATCCTTTTCCAGCAGTTCATGAATCCAATTATTTCTTAGAGCTTTATTAATAACCCATTTAAAGTTATGATCTTAAATTTTATTTTTAGAAAACTCTTTTAGAATAAGTCAGAGTCCTTTTATGGATCTTTCTGAAGATGAAACATATTGGCAAAAGCATTAGAATATAATAGTGACCATAAACGACAAAAAAAAAAAAAAAAGCCGCCTGACCAGGCGGTGGCGCAGTGGATAGAGCATCGGACTGGGATGCAGAGGACCCAGGTTCAAGACCCCGAGAACGTCAGCTTGAGCGCATCAGCTTTTGCTCATCTGCTTTGAGCAAAAGCCCAGCAGCTTGAACCCAAGGTCGCTGGCTCCAGCAAGGGGTTACTCGATCTGCTGAAGGCCCATGGTCAAGGCACGTATGAGAGAGCAATCAATGAACAACTAAGGTGTTGCAACGCGCAATGAAAAACTAATGATCGATGCTTCTCATTTCTCTCCATTCCTGTCTGTCTGTTCCTGTCTATCCCTCTTTCTGACTCACTCTCTGTCTCTGTAAAAAATAAATAAATTTAAAAAAAAAACCCCAAATGACATGGTTATAGATTTGATTATAATGCAACTGACAAAGAATTTTGCTTTCCTCTAACATAATTTTTAAGATAACAAGAACTACAAATGAATATTGTATCAGGACTTTGTAGACTCCCGGAGACTTTAATATAATCTCTAATATATAGCATTCATTTAATAATAAGAACATATACATACAAATACAACATAACTATCTTCTTAATTGACAAAGCTCCCCATGCAATTCAAACATATCAAATGGGCCTAATTAGTTCAAAACGTTTCCCTTGCAAGGAGGGAAAAGAGCCTTTGAAGTGTTCCAGGGGCCTATTGCAACAACCCAAAGCCATTTCTGGGTTGAGAAAAGGGTCTCCTGCTAAAATTTGAACCCCAGCAGTTCATCAAACACATTTGACCAAAAAAGTTATATATCATTATGAAACATTATTTATTTATACAAAGTGACAATAAAAGGGTATCAAATAAACATGCAGGTTAACAAAACTTTAGTTCTTACGATTAAAAAAAGTATTTTCTTAGGTAATCAAGAACCTAATCAAGACAATAAAATACTATTTTAATAAAAGGGAATCTTTGCTTTCTGGGCAGAAAACTTTCTATAATATCTTATCTGAAGTAGAATAACACAAAAAAAACTTTTCATTTTTAGCAGAGTGAAAAAGAACTAAACTCTTATTCTGAATTAGTTTACTTTTAATATTTAAATTCATTTACTTACGTTGGCTCAGCGGTAGAGCGGTAGAGCGTCGGCCTGGCGTGCGGGAGTCCTGGGTTCAATTCCCAGCCAGGGCACACAGGAGAAGCGCCCATCTGCTTCTCCACCCCTCCCCTTCTCCTTCCTCTCTGTCTCTCTCTTCCCTTCCCGCAGCCAAGGCTCCATTGTAGCAAAGCTGGCCCGGGCGCTGGGGATGGCTCTGTTGCCTCTGCCTCAGGCGCTAGAATGGCTCTGAATGCAACAGAGCGACGCCCTAGATGGGCAGAGCATCGCCCCCTGGTGGGCGTGCCGGGTGGATCCCGGTCGGGCTCATGCGGGAGTCTGTCTGACTGCCTCCCCATTTCCAGCTTCGGAAAAATGAAAAAAAAAAAAAAAATTTTTATTTACTTACGTAAATTTCAATTTTATTCAGCTTAATCCTCTATAAAATCTCAAAATGTGTCTTTCTAGACCTTCTACGACTTTCTTAGTCCCTCTTAGTCTGTCCCTTCTTATTCATTGTGACATTCTGAAACACCCAACCTTATTTTAGGACAAACCTCATTCTTTTCATTCTTTCAAAAATGTATTTCCATATTTTATATTTATTTATTTATTTATTACTAAAAATATACAGTTTCTTTCCACCTTAATTAGAAACCTTCACTTTTAGGAATCTCAATTTCTAGTGACAACTAAAGTAAGCAATCTGTATCCTTTAGATTAATATGTTTATGGACACGTTTAATAATTTCTAAACATATTTTCTCATAGCACAATCTTTTTTAAATGTGACATAAGACATGTTCACTAATGGGCCTAAATATCTTTAGTTCCTTTATAATAAACAGACAGTAGGTAAAACTATGTTTAGTAATGGTTACACATTTAATGACTATCCATTATTTAAAAACTTTAAAGTTTCAAGTTACCAAGATATTTATAAAACCATTTAAGTACAATATAATTGTTGCTAAAGAGTTAACCTAGCCCTGGCCGGTTGGCTCAGCGGTAGAACGTCGGCCTGGCGTGCGGGGGACCCGGGTTCGATTCCCGGCCAGGGCACATAGGAGAAGCACCCATTTGCTTCTCCACCTCTCCCCCTCTCCTTCCTCTCTGTCTCTCTCTTACCCTCCTGCAGCCAAGGCTCCATTGGAGCAAAGATGGCCCGGGCGCTGGGGATGGCTCCTTGGCCTCTGCCCCAGGCGCTAGAGTGGCTCTGGTCGCAGCAGAGCGACGCCCCGAAGGGGCAGAGCATCACCCCCTGGTGGGCAGAGCGTCACCCCCTGGTGGGGGCGTGCCGGGTGGATCCGGGTCGGGCGCATGCGGGAGTCTGTCTGACTGTCTCTCCCCGTTTCCAGCTTCAGAAAAAGAAAAGAAAAAGAATTAACCTAAAAAGAACTTTTTATCCCATTTACATTTTTTAAATTTGTTTGCTCCTAACAATTAAGTTTAGATTACTTAGAAAAATTTTATTTAAATAAAAAATAATTTATTATACTATTATTTTTTTCTTGCTGACAGTTTTGCAACCGAGATAACATAAACTAATATTTAACTAATAAATACTAAAAAGCACTTGGGGTAGTTTCTGTTATATATTTTTGAGAATTCTCATGTAAGTTCTTTTTTTTTTTTTTTTTGTATTTTTTCTGAAGCTAGAAACTGGGAGAGACAGTCAGACAGACTCCCGCATGCACCCGACCGGGATCCACCCGGCACGCCCACCAGGGGGCGACCAGAGCCACTCTAGCGCCTGGGGCAGAGGCCAAGGAGCCATCCCCAGCGCCTGCGCCTCGGCTGCGGGAGGGGAAAAGAGAGACAGAGAGGAAGGAGAGGGGGAAGGGTGGAGAAGCAAATGGGCGCTTCTCCTGTGTGCCCTGGTCGGGAATCGAACCCGGGACTTCTACACACCAGGCCGACGCTCTACCACTGAGCCAACCGGCCAGGGCCTCATGTAAGTTCTTGTTTAAGCCAACTTAATAGAACTTGTTTTTAAAACAAAGTTAACAATGCTATCTAGAGGTAGAAAATATCGCCATGCACATGAATATACAGACAGACATACATAGAGATCTTTTAGCCATGAAATAAGCACCATAAAACAAAATTCACTTATTTAGAAAGGAACAGCTGAAATAACTTAAATTGACCAGTTCAGATGGCTAAGGTTTTTTAACTTGTCTTTTTAGTTTGCTTATTATTTTGAGAGAGAAAGAGAAAAACATCAATTTGTTGTTCCACTTATTTATGTATTCATTGGTTAATTCTTTTATGTGCCCTGACCTGGAATTGAACCTGTAACCTTGGTGTATTGGGATGACTCTATAAACCAACTGAGCTATTTGGCCAGGGCTCTTTGTTTTTTACTAATATTTGTGGAGAAAGCACTTAAGATCTGTATTTATCCTTGAAGGATGTTCCTTAGAGTCAGAGAAGCAGTTTGTGTTTTCAAAAAAACACCCCAGTCTCCCATTTAAAATTTTTGTTCAGTCTTAGAAATTGAGAATGATGAAGATAGGTGGGCTTTAACTGCTTCTAGGGCTGAATTTCTGGTTTCATAAAGATTTGTAAGCTATGGACAACTACTCTCAAAATTTGGGTTGAAACTTAAGTGACATAAACTGACCTGCCTAAGTCCAAGTCTCTCTTTTGTTTCCTTCTCTCTTGGCGTATAGTTTTATTTTAGCTTACAGAGCAGACTCAAAATAGACATTTCTATCATGCTGACATTAGTTTTCAATTTGGCCAAATTATGATTTTAAAAAGTTTTTAAATCCTTTCAAATATCTTGTCAAGTGTTAGCTGGGACAAACAATAAATATTTCTGGCATTATTAAACAATTCCATGGACCCAAAAGGGCACAAAGACCCTCTTGGACTCTTTCCCTCTGATAGTAAAAAAAAAAGAACTGACAGTCTTCATGTCCCAGTTCCCCAGTAAGACACAATGTCTATTTCTACAGTAGAATCAGATAAAAAGGATGCAATCAATTGAAGTTGACATGATTTTAATATAAAGCTTGTTTAAATGGTTTAATTTTTTATAATCTTATCACTCCTTATATTTCCATATTCTTTAATTGTAGTCTGAATCAGGGCTTCACTAAGGGGTTTTGGGTACTACAATTCAGAAATTCTTATATTAAGGAGTCCTGGAAATTTTTTTTCTATGCCCTGACCATTTTACCCACTCTTTAGTAAAGAAGTTGAGGAGTCCATGACCAGTTGGTTCAGTGGATAGAACATCGGCCTGTTGTGCGAACATCCCAGGTTCAATCCCCTGTCAGGGCACACATGGGAAGTGACCATCTAATTCTCTTCCCCTCTTTTTCCCCCTTCTTTCTCTCTCTTCCTCTCACAACTAGTGGCTCAACCGGTCTGAGCATCAGCCTCAGGTGCTGAGGATAGCTGGGTTGATTCAAGCATCAGCCCAAGACAGGGGTTGCCAGGTAGATTCTGGTTGAGCACATGTGGGAGTCTGTCTCTCTGTCTTACCTCCTCTCACTTAGAGTAGGCAGATAGATAGATAGATAGATAGATACATACATACATACATACATACATACATACATAGATGATAGATAGATAGATGATAGATAGATACATAGATAGATAGATACATAGATGATAGATAGATAGATGATAGATACATACATAGATAGATGATAGATAGATAGATAGATAGATAGATAGATACATACATACATACATAGATACATACATAGATATATAGATGATAGATACATAGATAGATAGATGATAGATAGATAGATAGATAGATATTGATAGATACATAGATACATAGATGATAGATAGATGATAGATAGATACATACATAGATAGATAGATGATAGATAGATAGATAGATAGATAGATAGATAGATAGATAGATAGATGAAGCTTTGGAGTCTCTGAGAAAATCCAGCCAAGGGAATCTCATTGTAATCTTTTCTTCCAGTTTTTAAAATTTCTCTACATTGGGGTAAGTAGGATAGACTTGTCTGGGGCCCTTTAATTTTAGGGGAGCAATAGGGGTTGATTTAGCCTCAGTTAGCCTTTGGTGGTGTGTACTAAAACCTTTGTTTTAAGCCTATCAGTGCCTGCAGTAGTTAGTCCATTTTTTTCTCTCCTAGGTTTCTGACTAAAAGTATCCAGTTCTGTAAGATACAGCCCACAGAGCTGCCCTAGGGTTCGGAGACAGAAATCCTCACCATTGTCTTTAGCTATCTAAGTAATTACTTATTTTTAGCTCTAGTCATGTTAAATAAGGCCTAGGATTAGACAGTTTACATGAAAGACTAACCTGGGAACAAACATTTATAAAATCTAACAATTTAATAACCCTTATTTTTTGATCCAGTTTGGCCGGCAACGAGTCAGACACAAGACAAGACAATAGAAGGGGTCTGGGCGATTGACCCCTCCCCCTCTGCCTCCCTGTGCTGGGTGCGGTGGAGAGGAGGGGGCAGCTGCCTTCAGTTAAGCGGAGATAAGCTTCTGCTGCTCACTCCTTCAAGACTAGCTGAAATGCAGACAAAACTGGCCCAAAACACAGACTTCACAAGTAACAAATACAACCTCAAGTAGACTGACGAGATTTCTCCTTTTTTGTTCCTGTCATGTTTCTCCAACTCCAGACAAACTAAGGTTTCTCAGAAGCATTTCCTTTCCTGTTCCCTTTCACATTTCTTCGAACCTTAGAAAAGGATTATTTACCTGGGATCATCACCCACAAAACCTTAGCAAAAGACATCTCCAATTTCCAAAACCAGAGCATATCCCAAATTTAGGTCTTTTTGATTCCTTGTTGCTTTATGCTGCAAACAAAAGTGCGGTAGGTCGGGAGCGCTGTATCATGGACTGCCGTCCAGTCTCTGCCTCCAAGACAAGAGGTCTGGGCAGCTGTGAGGTGGGGGCATGGTGGCAAGCCCTGGGCTAGGGAGCCCCTGACCCATAGGTAAAAGGGAGGCCCACACTGGGCGCCAAAATTGTTATCAGACTGAAGAGATCTGTTTGCCTGAACCCATCAAAACCCAGTGAGACATGAACAAGAGTTTGCAGCCAAGAAGGTAAACACTTACTAAGGAGATGGCACTGTACCCAGAGCCACAGGTAGCTCATGCCCTAAACCGGGCTTCCCGGTGGCTTCCAGGGGGATGGGTTATAGAGGTGAAAAAATATTAATCATGGTTACTGATGCAGTTAGGGTAGTGATCTCTACTGATTGGTTGATCATTGCATTTGGTCCTGATCTCAGCCATGGAGTTGTTCTGCCCAGTTTCCCAAAGATATAGTCTGTGGGATTGTTCTGCTTTCTTGGGTACAGAGCTAAAACACAAATGAGGCCAAGGTATTGTTTAGTTAGATTGAGAACTCTATCTCAAAAGTCAATAGACTCAGGGTCCTTTTTTTCTTTACAGAGACAGAGAGAAAGTCAGAGAGAGGGATAGACAGGGACAAACAGGAATGGAGAGATGAGAAGCATCAATCATTAGTTTTTCGTTGAGCGTTCCGACACCTTAGTTGTTCATCGATTGCTTTCTCATATGTGCCTTGACCGTGGGGCTTCAGCAGACCGAGTAACCCCTTGCTCGAGCCAGCGACCTTGGGTCCAAGCTGGTGAGCTTTTGCTCAAACGAGATGAGCCCACGCTCAAGCTAGCGACCTCGGGGTCTCGAACCTGGGTCTGACGCTTTATCCACTGCGCCACTGCCTGGTCACGCAGGATCCTGTTTCTTAAACTACTGGATGCTGACCAGAAGAACGTCATTGTCCTGAGGGCTTAATGACTACAGGAAGGGAGAGGAAGGTAGGTGAGTCATGGCATTAGATAAAGCCAATTTGAGTCAAAGGGGAATAAATGCCAGATTAAAGAAAATAAGGTTTCTTCACAGGGAGAGGAAAAGAGCAGCTTTTGGAGGGAAAATGGCTGCGATTTGGGGCAAACAGCTTTTGAGAAGCTAAGGAAAGTCACAGCTGGAGATGCCAGGAGACAGCTCTGGTGCTCTGAGCTCTGAAACTGTGATTTCAGGGTCCAGGAAAAGCAAGAGAAGCCCCTCTGTAACTCAAGACTAAATCTCAAAAGGGCAGTCCTCTCCCTGAAAGCTGGTCCCTAAAGCAGCCATTTGTGCACATCTGCCTTATGACATTTGACCCCTGAATTCTGGGGTTTCTGTTTCAAAATTGTGTTGTAATATTACATGTTTAATCCAATAACCCTGTTCTTATATTGAAAAAGAAAAGTTTTTATTAAAAAAAACAAAAGGGAATCCCTAGCAAGTTAGCTCAGTTGATTAGAGCACCATCCCAGTATGCCAAGGTTTTGGTTTTTATACTTGGTCAGGGCACATATCAGGATTACCAATGAATGCATGAATAAATGGAAAAACAAATGGATGTCTGTTGGTCAAATAAGTTTGTAAATATGATGTATATGTTTGCTCACTTTGGGTGTGGGACACAGGCTGTAAGCTGGCAAAGTCATTATAGCCTAAGGCTTAGTTTGAAGACTAAGCCTTTCCCTCCCTTCTAATAGTAAGGTCTTCTCAAAACTAAGCTTTTCCCCACCCCCTTGATTGTTGCATGATGTGCAGTGGTGCACTCTTATGAGGAATCCCATTTATGCCTCAGATAAGTGGCTTTGTATCAGAGACTTTATTTGTATATTGGCTTGAAGGCTTAATTTTCTACACTATAAAATGAGGCAGACTAGGGGCTCTTGCTCTCTTGGTTCCTGCTATCAGCATTGCAGAGGCCTCCCTGATCTCTTGCCCTTTATGGGAAAAGCAGGTTTTCTGCTTTTCTCTTGGCTTCTCTTGTGTCTTGCCTGTCTTGGTGAGACACCAATAAACAGAATGGCCTACCATCCTCCAACTCTGTCATTTACCATCTTCCTGAATTTAATGAGAACCTCCATGTGAATGGCCACAATGGCAGCCCCTGGCCATACAGATGTCTGTCTGTCTCTCCCTCCCTCTCTCTTTCTCTCTCTCTCTCTCTCTCTCCCCCTTCCTCTCTCTCTATAAAATAATAAATAAAAAACAAAAGGGATAAAAGGCTGTGTGCATTATTCCTATTTTCAGAAATTTAAGTGAAGGATCAACCCAGTTGTAACCTACAGTGAGGTACATTCAACAACATACCTGCAGAAGCAAAAATTACGGCTTTCTCAGCCCTTGCTAGGAGCCAATACTCCCATTTCACAACAGGGCACTGGCTAGGCCCAGACCAAGCCAACAGCATAGGTAAATGCAAGTGCCTAGTACAGTAAGTGCCCAAATAGATATGAATGAGAGGCAATATAGATTGGAATTAAAGACATGAAAGTACAGTAAGATGTGCAATTTAAAATACTACCAAAAGTATTGCTATACAGGGGTGGGAAAAGTAGGTTTATAATTGTTTATGTGGAAAATAATACAATAATTAATAAATAATAATACAAGAATAAACTCTGCGTGTTTTGCACACTCAAAACTGTAAAGCTACATTTGCCTACCCGTGTAGAAGTGTAGATTAATTTCTCTAATAGTCTCTTCTTGCTCTCAAGTCCTCATGCTTGTTGGAGGAGAGGCAGAAAAGGAGACCTAAACTTGCCAGTTAAAAATAACCTTGTCTGGCCTGACCAGGCAGTGGCACAGTGGATAGAGCATCAGACTAGGATGCAGAGGACCCAGGTTCGAGACCCTGAGGTCACCAGCTTGAGCGCGGGCTCATCTGGTTTGAGCAAAGCTCACGAGCTTGGACCCAAGGTTGCTGGCTTGAGCAAGGGGTTACTCGGTCTGCTGAAGGCCCACAGTCAAGGCACATATGAGAAAGCAATCAATGAACAACTAAGGTGTCGCAATGAAAAACTGATGATTAATGCTTCTCATCTCTCTCTGTTCCTGTCTGTCTGTCCCTATCTATCCCTCTCTCTGACTCTCTCTTTGTCTCTGTAAAAAAATAAAATAAAATAAAATAAAACCATGTCTGTTTGGAGTAAATGTTATCTTTCAGGGTGTCTCCCTTCACCCTCTCCTAGTCTATATGTCTCTTATACAGGAAAGGTTTGGCAAGGGCAGGGGTGGTACTTATAGCCATGTTGGCCTCTGCTCCTCCACCCACTTACTTGTGGTTTACTCTCTCAGCATACGTGTGGGGACTCAGTGGTTCCCAACCCACCTGCTCTGGGTCCCCACTCAAATCTATCTAGCTCTGTACCATATTTTCTCAGTGCATAGGTTTAGGTATTCTGAGAATCTACTGTGCACTGTCTTACCCTGAGACTATCTTAGCAATTTCCACTTAAGTCTAAGCATATTTCAAATTAAAAATTTATTCAAATAAAGTTTAAAAAACAAAACAAAACTATGCCAGCCCAGAGCGAAGGAAGACAGGAATAGGACCTAGAGCTTGCTCATCAACAAACAACAAGGCTCTCGCTGGTCGGCTGCAGTCACCCTATGGTGATTCATGGTCACTTGCATAACAGTGTTTTCTCAGAGTCAAAATCTATTTGGAGCTTCTGTCCTTTTCACTGACCCATCTCTTCAGTACCAGGCCAGGAAGGGAACAAAGGTCCCTGAAGAACCCAGGTACAAGGAATCACCTATCTGATCTTGGACCTTCTATAACTCGGATTAAGGAACTTGAGTTTAAAAGCCCTGAGTGTGAAAGGTGATGTGAATGTAATCCGCTGCTGCAAACATAGGGAAGCAGGTTTCCTGGATGCAAACACCAAGAAACTGTGTGAGTGAGTGACCTTTGTGCAAACACAAAGGAATGTATATGAATAGGCTTTAAGAAATTAGCTTGGAGGTTTATAGATTGCACCCCACTTTGTGCTTGTTAATTAGCAAAAGAAAAAGAATGTACTAACTGAAACTAGCCCTTTTTCCATATCAACAAGAAGTACATTAGTCATTCTTTCCTCTTATCACCTGATCTCCCTCCCCTGCAATCCTGTTACCTTTGTTCTGCTTCTGATCAATAGAAGCTCTGGGAGAAGGAGACTCGGGAGGTTAGTCTCTCTTGACCACCTCTCCCTCTTCTCTTGACAACAGTTTGTGTCTGGAGCAGTTTTTCCATGTGACACAGGTAATTACCAGAGGGCTGAAGGACCAAAAGTCTCAGACCAACTGTAAGACCAGCAGTCACAGCCATCACAGCCACCATTCAGGTGCAGGTTCACATTAGATTCAGGTAGACGGTAACGAAACTGTGGAGCCAAGAACTGGTGGGTCATTTCCTTTTATTCTAGCCTTGCAACCAGCTAGCGAGTAAAAGCAAACACATAGGGCACCAAAACCCACTCACATGTTCTCCTGTTCCACAACCAGGAAAATCTTTCTGGTTTTTCCGAGAGTCAAAGGCCCCCACCTCTGTTCCCCTTCAGCACCCCACTATCTTGACTGCCTGCCTCCTCTGCAACAATGTGGCCTCTGCAAAAATGGCCTCCTTCCTCCCCTCCTTTCTTTCCTTTTTCTTCTTAAAACTTTTTGGCATGACAGCACCTCCTCCATCACACATTAGCATAACAAATCCCCTTCCCAAGCAGAAAGGTAATTAGCACTATCGCATGGCAGCAGCATCATGTGAGCAGTGGCCATTTTTAACAATAAAAGTGAGCAAAATCAAATAACACGAATTTTACAAACTTATTTGCTTAACACCAACCATAGCCCTTACTATCCACCCTCCTAATCTCTTCCATCCCCTTCCCAGTAAGAAGTCCACTTAATCTTTCCTGCTTGTCAGGACTCCTCCTAAGTTTGTCCTCTCTGCTCCAACCTTATGGATGTCTCTTTCCTCTTTCTGTAAGGGAAAAGCTAAGCTTTATGGCTTATTCCAGATGCTGGGAGGACATGAAGGTCTATTATAGTAAAACAGGGTTCTTCTCTATTTTGCTTTTCAGCCTTTGAACCTGCTTTCAGTTGTTGGAGAATACAGTGCCTCCATCTATTTCCTACCACAAAGGCTGAAAATACCAAACGCTCACCTTTCTAGCCTCCCTTGCATCTAGGCATAGCACATGACCTAACATCTATCAATCAGATGCTTTTCCCCAGGCACTGAATTGTGGTGGAATGACAACCTATACAAAACCCATTCTGGTGATAAGCAGTAGAAGCAGCAATGGCCATCAGCTCTCGTGGGAGTGGGCAACATTCAAGGGCAGTAGTGTCAGAGGTGCAAATAGAAGCATCCAGTATCTAGCTGCAAGAATAATAAGGTATCTTCATCAGATAGCCCATAGCATGATTTGGGCATGGTTCCTGACTGCAGGGACTCTGAACTTCACTTTCCACCATTCCTGAAAATTCTGTCAGCTGTCACTGAGCTGCAGCTGATTTGTGCTTGGAGCTGCACAGGTGGATTTAGCACTTGTAAACCACAGTGGCTGAGTTTAATAATAATAATAATAAAAGATTCATTTGGGTCTTAACACAGGCTTTCCAGGACCTCATACCACATTAGTCTGGATCAAGTCTTAGATGGAGATAGAAATTTCTTTCCTGGGGCCACAAAAAGCTCTCAGGGACCCTGTACTGCAAAGGCAGCTATACTTTGCATGAACTTCAGACCTATGGTTAGTGCCAAGAATGAAGCACTTTAGACTTGGCTCTACCTCAAGCTCAGAATAGTCAATAGAAATTTAGTTAATATTTTACTAAACCTTTTCTCTTTTACCTTGTTTCTTAGCATTAGATAAATGACCCAGGTTGGACCTCATACAACAGAAAGTATTTGCAGAGAAAAAAAGCATGTGCATCTTTTAGAGTAGGAAAGTCTCTGGCAATGTGCCCTTGCTGGGCCTCTGAAACTCCATCTGCATGGTGACAGTAGTTACAACACTGCTGGAGAAAGCCCTGTTTTTCATCAACGGTCCTGGGAGCACGTGGAAGCACAAACAACCCCTTTACAAAAGATTTTCTCAATTGAATTTACATTCACAGACCACGTCCAACTGGCACAGTACAACTGGCAACCTGGCAAACTTGGGGATGTCATTTATGCTTGTGATAAGTGCTGCTAGAGTTTTTCTAAATATTGTGGGATGGCGGGTGCTGTCACACTGACCTTAGGCATCCTGTGCTCTTAGGAAAAGTAACACACAAGGGAATTGCAGTTGAGACCCTACTGTGCAGATATTAGAGGATTTACAGCAGGTCCTCAAAAAACATTGTTTCGTTCAACATTTTATGATAACATTGAAATTCC
The DNA here is from genome assembly GCF_036850995.1 of Saccopteryx leptura. NCBI lineage: Eukaryota > Metazoa > Chordata > Mammalia > Chiroptera > Emballonuridae > Saccopteryx > Saccopteryx leptura. The sequence goes on along the minus strand of NC_089506.1, from coordinate 177,484,690 downwards.
ATAGGAACTTAACTTGTTATATCCAGCACCCTATGGTAAAAGTGGTTTCACTACACATCATTCCACTTACAGTCGAAGAACCTATCACTATGTGAGGACGTACTGGACATCCATTCTAATATAACAGCATAAGATATGGTGATAGCACCTAGTAGTGGCCAGGGTATAAAAGTACAAACTTTCAATAAAAGCAGGACCATGTTTTCCATTTTAAACTTCTTTAATGTGCACATAGAACCCTATACAAGAGGTAAGACTTAAACTTTCATACATTCAACCTTTATTTATTAAGGACTCTATGAGTCCAGCACTGTCCGGAGAACAAAACAGACAAGCGCTCTGCACATAGACATCTTACATTCTGGAGAAGCGACATAATAAACATACAATTGCAAGTGCTTTGTGTTTTACAAATATTAACTCATTTGATTTCAAAGCAATCTATAAATTAGGTGCTATAATTATCCTTGTTTTTCAGAAGAGAGACCTGAAATGCTAAAAGGTTAAGTAACTTAGCTAACATGTAATAATGAAAGAGTTCAATCCCCAGTGGAGCGGCTCTTTTGCCTGAAACAAGGTGATAGGATTCAAAAGACACTGGAAGTGGAGACAGGGGAGGGGGGTATCTACAAAAGGTTTATGAGGTAGTCTCAGTCAAAAAACTACTGGACCTGATAAAAGAATTCAGCAAAGCGGCAGGGTATAAAACTAATACACAGAAATCAGAGGCACTTTTATACACCAACAATGAACTGTCAGAAAGAGAAATTAGGGAAACAATCCCCTTTACTATTGCAACAAAAAAAATAAAGTACCTAGGAGTAAATTTAACAAGGAGGTTAAAGACTTGTATTTGTAAAAATATAAAACATTGATAAAAGAAATCAAGGAAGATACAAACAAGTGGAAGCATATACTATGTTCATGATTAGGAAGAATAAACATTATTAAAATGTCTATATTACACAAAGCAATTTATAAATTCAATGCAATACCAGTTAAAGTACCAATGACATACTTCAAAGATATAGAACATATATCCAAAAATTTATATGAAACCAAAAAAGAACACAAATAGTCTCAGCAATCTTGAAAAGGAAAAATAAAGTGGGAGGTGTCACACTTCCTGATATCAGGTTATACTACAAAGCCATTGTACTCAAAACAGCCTGATACTGGCATAAGAACAGGCATAGGGATCAATGGAACAGAACAGAGAACCCAGAAATAAACCCACACCTTTATGGACAATTGATATTTAACAAAGGAGGGAAGAGCATACAATGGAATAAAGACAGTCTCTTTAACATATGGTGTTGGGAAAACTGGACAGTTACCTGCAAAAAAATGAAACTAGACCACCAACTTACACCGTACACAAAAATAAAGAGAAATTAGGGAAACAATCCCCTTTACTATTGCAACAAAAAAAATAAAGTACCTAGGAGTAAATTTAACAAGGAGGTTAAAGACTTGTATTTGTAAAAATATAAAACATTGATAAAAGAAATCAAGGAAGATACAAACAAGTGGAAGCATATACTATGTTCATGATTAGGAAGAATAAACATTATTAAAATGTCTATATTACACAAAGCAATTTATAAATTCAATGCAATACCAGTTAAAGTACCAATGACATACTTCAAAGATATAGAACATATATCCAAAAATTTATATGAAACCAAAAAAGAACACAAATAGTCTCAGCAATCTTGAAAAGGAAAAATAAAGTGGGAGGTGTCTTTTAAACATTTAAGTTTAAAAGACTTAAATGTAAGTCGTGAAACCATAAGCATCTTAGAAGAAAACATAGGCAGTAAGCTTTCAACATCTCTCGCAGCAATACATTTGCTGATTTATCTCCATGGGAAAATGCAATAAAAGACAGGGTAAACAAATGGGACTGTATCAAACTACAAAGTTTTTATACAACCTGATCAGGTGGTGGTGCAGTGGATAGAGCGTCAGACTGGGATGCGGAGTACCCAGGTTTGAGACCTCAATGTTGCCAGCTTGAGTGCGGGTTCATCTGACTTAAACAAAGCTCACCAGCTTGGATCCAAGGTCGCTGGCTCGAGCAAGGTGTTACTCGGTCTGCTGAAGGCCCACGATCAAGGCACATATGAGAAAGCAATCAATGAACAACTAAGGTGTTGCAACGAAAAACTGATGATTGATGCTTCTCATCTCTCTCCATTCTTGTGTCTCTGTCCCTATCTATCCCTCTCTGTAAAAAAAAAAAAAAAAAAAAAAAAAAAAAAAAAAAAAAAGCTGTGCACAGCTAAAGACAATATGAACAGAATAAAAAGACAAACAACCCAATGGGAGAACATATTCGACAATATGTCTGATAAGGGGTTAATAACCAAAATTTATAAAGAACTTGTAAAACTCAACACCAGGAAGACAAACAATCCAATAAAAAAAATGGGCAAAAGTAGACACTTCTCCAAAGAAGACATACAGATGGCCAATAGACAGATAAAAAAATGTTCAACATCGCTAATCATTAGAGAAATGCAAATTAAAACCACAATGAGATACCATCTCATACCAGTCAGAATGGTGCTCATTAACAAAACAACACATAATAAGTGCTGGCGAGGATGTGGAGAAAAGGGAACCCTCCTGCACTGCTGGTGGGAATGCGACCTGGTGCAGCCACTGTGGAAAACAGTATGGAGTTTCCTCAAAAAATTAAAAATGGATCTGTCTTTTGACCCAGCTATCCCACTTATAGGAATATATCCCAAGAACACCATATCACCGACTGAAAAAAAGAAACACACCCCCATATTTATGGCAGCATTGTTCACAGTAGCGAAGATCTGGAAACAGCCCAAGTATCTGTTGGTGGACGAGTGGATTAAAAAGCAGTGGTACATATATACAATGGAATACTATGGGGCCATGATAAAGAAGGAAATATTACCTTTTGCAACAACATGGATGGACCTGGAAACTATTATGTTAAGTGAAATAAGCCAGGTAGAGAAAGAAAAATATCATATGACCTCAGTCATTTGAGGAATCCAATGAATAATATGAACTGAGGAATGGAATTGAGACAGAGGAGGGATCAAAGGGACCAGAGGAAAGAGGACAGAGGGAAGGGGATGATAGGATGGAATAAACTTGAAGGGAGGAGGGAAAGGGAGATGTTGAAGGGAATAAGGGGGTGGGGGGATGCATTTGGGGCGACACTAGAATCTATGTAAACACAATTAATTAAATAAAAAAATAAATAAAATAAAAGAATCAAATAAAAATTCTGGAAATAAAAGAAGAGGGGCCTTATTTGTAGCAAAAGACCTTAATAGGTTGTATGAACAATAGATAGCTAATAATTAGTGACTAGAAAGAGTAACACAAGGAACTCATCCAAAATGCAACAAATACAGGATTAATATAGGAAAATGAAGTTGAGACAAGGAAAACGAAATACGATAGCTCAAAATACACCTAACAAGTATCCCAGAAGAGATAGAAAAATGAGATAAATAAATAACTAAAGAATTATAAGCTAGAAGACACCTTATTTCACAAATGGAAAATCCCAGCCCGGAATTATCTTCAATCATACAGCTTGATAGAGGTAAAGATGGCAGAATACAGATCACAGCTGCCCACTATAAAACATCTAGCCAAAAGAAGAGCCCCCATTAAAAAGAAAACACAAGCCTGACCTGTGGTGGTGCAGTGGATAAAGCGTCAACCTGGAAACGCTGAGGTTGCCAGTTCAAAACCCTGGGCTTGCCTAGTCAAGGCACATATGGGAGTTGATGCTTCCTGCTCCTCCCCCTTCTCTCTCTCTCACTCTCTCTCCCCTCTCTATAATGAATAAATTTAAAAATCTTTAAAAAAAATTAAAAAAAAAAAAGAAAACACAGCCTAAATTTTTTTAACTATCTTACTACCTGAGAAGTCTGAATAAAATGGGGCTAAAGTCATTGTATGTCATTACATTTACTTTTCAAAACAACCCTATAAGCCAGGGGTCTCAAACTCAACTCAGCATGTGGGCCGCAGAGCAAGATCACAGCCGATCGGCGGGCCGCACTAGGTCTACAAAAGGCAACTGTCACGCAACACTTTTCTCACTGCAGTTGAAAACAAAAAAAAAATCAGTACAACAAGCACAATCGTACATGCAGTTTACTCAGTGTCACAAAACGACCAGAAACTGTAGTTCGCATCACAACTGCTGTTAACTAAGCTAATATCTAACTAGGATGCTAGAGAAATGAAAAATACAAGTAGGCCCCTAGGCTTACTTAATTTTATCCAAAATATTTTGAAATTCGTGGATTAGTCTGCGGGCCGCACAAAATTGTTCTGCGGGCCGCGAGTTTGAGACCCCTGCTATAAGCATATTCATTTCACAGATGAGAAACCGAGGCTCAAAGATAAACAACTTACCAAAAGTGATACAAGTAGTGAATGACAGAGCCAGGATTTAAGCAAAGGTGTGTCTGTTTCCAAAAGCCATCTTCTTAATCACTATATGACAATGCCTCTCCAGTGATATAGGTTTAAAATAATAAAGCACCTGGAAAAGCTATACACAAAGATCAATTTCATTGCTTCTCAGTCTCACTCGAAAAAAAACAAAACAAAACAAAACAAAACCCCTAATGACCACTGCCATTTTTTGTCTTTCTTTATAAAATGTACCCAGTGAAATGTGTTTTAGGAGTGAACTTGGCTTACCTTACACACTTACTCCTTTGACACAGCTAACTTCAAGCCACTTGGGATTTATCACCCACTTTCTTATCTCATTTGCTTTTAATCTTCCAACTTAATTTTCACAGCCCCTTCTTCTTCTTTACATAGTTTATTTCCTGCTGCTTTACTCATCACTTCAAATTCTTTCATTCTGCTTGGAGACCTCAGAATCCATATGCATGATCCATCCAATGCCCTGACTCCTAGTTATTCAATGTTCTCACTTCCAGTGACTTCATAAAAACATCCAATCAACTGTTGGTATTTTCTTCCATGGTCACACCATGGACATATTCATTACCAAAAAGCTTACCACTCTTGAAATTTCTTATGCAAACATTTGACCTTTCCAGATTAAGTACTATCATTGCAGAATTCTTTCCTATGGCCATGACCTTCAAGACATTGACTCTCATCCATATCCATAGCCTCTTTCTGTCTCCTTTCTGTCTTGCTTAGACTCCATGACCCGCCATTATAATCCACAACCCTGCTTCTCTTTTCCATCCTATCATACACTACCAGAAAACTCTGAGTTCAGTTTTCCAGTTTAAATTGTTTTCTAATTTCTATTATCCTTTCTTTCTTGATGCATGAGTTATTGACAAGTATGTTTCTTAATACCAAACATAAGGGCATTTCTAGTAATCTATTTGTTGTTGATTTTGAGCTTAATGATTTATTATCAGAGAACATACTTTGATATCTATTCTTTTAAATATATTGAGATTGGCTTTATGAACCACCATGTGATCAATTTTAGTAAAGATTCCAAGTGTACTTAAAAAGAATGTATAATTTGCATTTTAGGGCTCGGGATTCTATATATGGCCATCAAGTTAAATTTGCAGATCATATTATTCAAGGTTTTTATATCCTTACTGATATTTTGTCTGCTTGTTCTATCAGCTACTGAGATAAATACGGTATGTATAACATATTTCACTATGATCATGGTCTGTAGGGAAAAGACTAACTATTCAACACAGACTTAAAATGCCAGGAAAAGATCTAGAAAGTCATACAAGTTACTTTTACTTAAAAGTGACACCTCAGTTTTAATCCCATCTTATTCCCTTTCTATCTATATAGACTTGCATGAATTATAACTACTTTAATTTCCTCCTAAAAGATATAAGTCCCTCATAAATAATAAGTTAATAATAGTTTACTCTAGAACAACACAGTGATAATGACTTTATACTCAAGGATGGTTGGGTATATAATTATATTTAAGCTTAACCATTCACAGAATTCCTAGTATGAACTATGGGTTTAAGTACATATCATCTAATTCTCAGTATTAAAGAATCTCTTTAAAATTTGTGTATGAGAGATGGCTTAACAGATATCTTAGTTATCTATTGTTACATAATAAAAGACTACAAAACCTAGACAGTGTAAAATTGCACATATTTATTACCTCAGTTTCTGAGGGTTGGAAATCTTGGCATGATTTACCTGGATTCATTGAGCTCAGAGGCTCTCTCAAAATGTCTCTTATGGGGCTGGAGTCAAGCTGTCCATTGTGGCTGAGTAATCTCAAAGTTCAGGTGGGGTGTCTGCACTCTGAGCTCACGCCTACGGCCATTGGCAGACCTCCGGTCTTAGCTGGCTGTTGGTTGGATACATCAGTTCCTCACCACATGGGCCTCTCCATAAAGTTACTCACAACATAGCAAATGAGAGACCAAAAAAAAAAAAATACCCAAAATAGAAACCATAGCATATGGTGTGTTTTTTTTAATATAATATATATATATATATTTTTTTTCATTTTTCTGAAGCTGGAAACGGGGAGAGACAGTCAGACAGACTCCCGCATGCGCCCGACCGGGATCCACCCGGCACGCCCACCATGGGGCGACGCTCTGCCCACCAGGGGGCGATGCTCTGCCCATCCTGGGCGTCGCCATATTGCGACCAGAGCCACTCTAGCGCCTGGGGCAGAGGCCACAGAGCCATCCCCAGCGCCCGGGCCATCTTTGCTCCAATTGGAGCCTTGGCTGCGGGAGGGGAAGAGAGAGACAGAGAGGAAAGTGCGGCGGAGGGGTGGAGAAGCAAATGGGCGCTTCTCCTGTGTGCCCTGGCCGGGAATCGAACCCGGGTCCTCCGCACGCTAGGCCGACGCTTAATATAATATTTTAAATATATAATATTATATATAGATATACAAATGAGCAGTTTTAGATTTTAGCAAAATTAAGCAGAAAATTGAGTTTTCATAAACACCTTGCCCCCACACATGAACACCCTCCCACACCACTAACATCCCCCACCAGAGGGGTACATTTGTTGCAATTAATGAACCTATGCTGGCATGTTATTATCATCCAAAGTCCATAGTTAATATATATACTTCTCACAAAAATTAGGGGATATTTCAAAATGAAAATGAAGCGATAAAAAAAGAGAAGCATTTGATTTTTTAAAAATTTTTATTTATTCACATTTTAGAGAGGAGTGGGAGAGAGAAGGGGGGGAGGAGCAGGAAGCATCAACTCCCATATGTGCCTTGACCAGGCAAGCCCAGGGTTTTGAACCAGCAACCTCAGCATTCCAGGTCGATGCTTTATCCACTGCGCCACCACAAGTCAGGCCTGATTTTTTTTTTTTTTTTTTTTTTTTTATTCAACAAGAACATCAGAAAAGAAAACAACAAGTCAAAGAAAGTTGTTTGATCATGCAAATGAGATGCAAAACCAACTTTTATTTCATTGGTGAAAATGCACTAGACAGAAGGATGAAAGTACTGGAGGACCTGCATGTTCCTGATCACTTAATTTTTTTTTGAGCAGTTAATATATGGATTCACTCTGAGAATTATACATTTTATGGGTTTTGACAATTGTGTAATGACAGGTACCCCCTATTGTAGTATCATACAGGACCAAATCCTCCGTGGTCTGTGTTGTCATCCCTCCCTCCCCCTCACCTCTAGCCACCATTGATCTTCTCACTGTCTCCAGAAGTTTGTCTTTTCCAGCATGTCAGGAATCATACAGTATGTAATATTTACAGATTGGCTTCTTTCACTTAATAATACGCATTTAAGTTTTCCTTTATGTCTTATCATGGCTTGAGAGCTTTTTTTTTTTTTTTTTTAGCCCTAAATATTCCATTGGCTGGATATATCACAGTTTGTTTATCCATTCAACTACTGAAGGACACCTTGGTTGCTTCCAAGTTTTGGCAAGCCATAGCTATTTTGTAACCTATTCTTGGAAGTACCATCTCTTTTCTTCTGCAGTATTCAGTTCATTGGAAGCAAGTCAATGAGTTCACCTCAACTCAAAGAAGAGAGATTACATACGGGCATGAAGACTCCCTTGGTATTCCCTTGGAACACCTTCATAGAAGCCACCTTAGAATTTGCTACCATGCGCTGGGAGGCAAATGTTTACAGCTACCTTGAGCATTTCCAAGCTTCCGGGCCAGTTAAAAAATGCCCTTTATAGTCTGTGCCTGAAAAACCCCCGCTCTTGTTTTGAGGTAGCATCATTAGCCAAAGTTATAAAAACTCCTGAATAACACAACAGTGGAGTTGGTGGAAGAGACCTTCAGTGTCTCAGGTTACACCCACAGCATTCCTGGATACAGTTTCAAGGAAGCCCCCTGCTGAGATCAGTTAACAAGACTATCACCTGTTAAGAAAACAAACAAATCAAGACTTCAAAGCTGCCCAAATCCGAAAGTGGATTACAAATAATAGCTGATACCAACCCACAAAGACCTAAAAATAACACAACTGAAAACTAGTGGCAGACAACACCAAGCCTAACCTCAACCAACTCTACAAATAAAAAAAAAAAAAAAAAAAGATGAGAAGACAAAGGAGTGCAATCCAAATGAAACCACAAGAGACACCTTCGAGAGATGAACTGAGTGATATGGAAATAATCAAACTTCCAGATGCGGAGTTCAAAATAATGATTGTAAGGATGCTTAGGGATCTTAGAACAACAATGGAGGGACAGTTTGAAAACCTAAATAAAGAAATAGCAAGTATAAAAAAGAATCAGTTGGAGACGACAAATACAATATCAGAAATAAAGACCACAATGGAAGGAATTAAAAACAGGATAGATAGAGCAGAGGATCGAATCAGCGAGTTAGAAGACAACTGGAATGAAGGCATGAAAGCAGAGAAGAAAAGAGAAAAAAGACTCAAAAAGTCAGAGGAAACTCTTAGAGAGCTCTGTGACAACATGAAGAGAAATAACATCCGCATCATAGGGGTTCCTGAAGAAGAAGAAAAAGAACAAGGGATAGAGACTTTGTTCAATCATATCATAGCTGAAAACTTCCCTAAATTAATGCAAGAGAAACTCTCACAAATCCAAGAAGCACAGAGGACTCCATTAAAGAGAAACGCAAAGAAACCTACACCAAGACACATCATAATTAAAATACCAAAGCTAAGCAATAAAGAGAAAATATTAAAAGCTGCAAGAGAAAAAAAAGTTATCACCTACAAAGGAGCCCCCATAAGGATGACATCTGACTTCTCAACAGAAACACTTGAGGCCAGAAGGGAATGGCAAGAAATATTCAAAGTAATGCAGAACAAGAACCTACAACCAAGACTACTTTATCCAGCAAGGCTATCGTTTAAAATTGAAGGAGAAATAAAAAGCTTCCCAGACAAAAAACAACTCAAGGAATTCATTACAACCAAACCAATGCTGCAGGAAATGTTAAGGGGCCTGGTGTAAACAGATAAAGTGGGAAAAGAATACAGAAAAAAAAAAAAGAAAAGGAATACACCTTTAAAGAAGAAAATGGCAATAAACAACTACATATCAATAATAACCTTAAATGTAAATGGATTAAATGATCCAATCAAAAGACATAGGGTAGCTGCGTGGATAAGAAAACAGGACCCATACATATGTTGTCTACAAAAGACACACCTTAGAACAAAAGACACACACAGATTGAAGGTAAAAGGATGGAAAAAAACGTTTCATGCAAACGGAAATGAAAAAAAAGCTGGGGTAGCAATACTTATATCAGACAAATTGGACTTTAAAACAAAGGATATAGTAAGAGATAAAGAAGGCCACTACATAATGATAAAGGGAGTAATCCAACAGGAAGATATAACTATTATAAATATCTATGCACCTAATATAGGAGCACCCAAATATATAAAACAGACTTTGATGGATTTAAAGGGCGAGATCAACAGCAATACTATAATAGTAGGGGATTTCAATACCCCACTAACATCACTAGATAGATCCTCAAGAAAGAAAATTAACAAAGAAACAGCAGACTTATTGGAAACACTAGATCAACTCGATTTATTAGATATCTTCAGAACCTTTCACCCTAAAGCAGCAGAATATACATTCTTTTCAAGTGCTCATGGTACATTCTCTAGGATAGACCACATGTTAGGGCACAAAAGGGCTCTCAACAAATTTAAGAAGACTGAAATCATATCAAGCACTTTCTCCGATCACAACGGCATAAAACTAGAAATGAATCACAGCAGAAAAGCTCAAAAATTCTCAAACACATGGAAACTAAATAGCAGGGTGTTAAATAATGAATGGATTAAGAATGAGATCAAAGAAGAAATAAAGAAATTCCTAGAAACGAATGACAATGAGCATACAACAACTCAAAATTTATGGGACACAGCGAAAGCAGTGCTGAGAGGGAAGTTCATAGCACTACAGGCACACTTTCAGAAGCTAGAAAAAGCTCAAATAAACAACTTAACCCTGCATCTAAAAAAATTAGAAAAAGAACAGCAAGTAAAGCCCAAATGTAGTAGAAGGAAGGAAATAATAAAGATCAGAGCAGAAATAAATGACATAGAGGCTAAAGAAACAATACAGAGGATCAATGAAACTAGGAGCTGGTTCTTTGAAAAGGTAAACAAGATTGATGAACCTTTAAGTAGACTCACCAAGAAAAAGAGAGAGAGGACTCAAATAAATAAAATTAGAAATGAGAGAGGAGAAATAACAACTGACACAACAGAAATACAAAATATTGTAAGAAAATACTATGAAGAACTGTATGCCAAAAAACTAGACAACATAGATGAAATGGACAAATTCCTTGAAACATACAATCTTCCAAAAATCAATCTGGAAGAATCAGAAAACTTAAACAGACCGATTACACCAAAGGAGATCGAAACAGTTATCAAAAAACTCCCAACAAAGAAAAGTCCGAGGCCCGATGGCTTCACAACGGAATTCTACCAAATATTCAAAGAAGAACTAACACCTATCCTTCTCAAACTATTTCAAAAAATTCAAGAGGAGGGAAGACTTCCAAACTCCTTTTATGAGGCGAGCATAATTCTGATTCCAAAACCAGGCAAAGACAACACAAAGAAAGAAAATTATAGGCCAATATCTCTGATGAATATAGATGCTAAAATCCTCAACAAAATATTAGCAAACCGGATCCAACAATATATGGAAAAAATCATACACCATGATCAAGTGGGATTTATTCTGGGGAGGCAAGGCTGGTACAATATTCGTAAATCAATCAATGTGATTCATCACATAAACAAAAAGAAGGAGAAAAACCATATGATAATTTCAATAGATGCAGAAAAAGCATTTGATAAAATCCAGCACCCATTCATGATCAAAACTCTCAGCAAAGTGGGAATACAGGGAACATACCTCAACATGATAAAAGCCATCTATGAGAAACCCACAGCCAACATCATACTCAATGGGAAAAAATTAAAAGCAATACCCTTAAGATCAGGAACAAGGCAGGGGTGCCCCCTTTCACCACTCTTATTTAATATAGTCCTGGAAGTCCTAGCCACAGCAATCAGACAAGAAGAAGAAATAAAAGGCATTCAAGTTGGAAAAGAAGAAGTAAAACTATCATTATTTGAAGATGATATGATATTGTATATAGAAAACCCTAAAGTCTCAGTCAAAAAACTACTGGACCTGATAAATAAATTCAGCAAAGTGGCAGGATATAAAATCAATACTCAGAAATCAGAAGCATTTTTATACACCAACAATGAACAGTCAGAAAGAGAAATTAAGGAAACAATCCCCTTCACTATTACAACCAAAAAAATAAAGTACCTAGGAGTAAACTTAACCAAGGAGACTAAACACTTGTACTCGGAAAATTACAAAACATTGATAAAAGAAATCAAGGAAGATACAAACAAGTGGAAGCATATACCGTGCTCATGGTTAGGAAGAATAAACATCATTAAAATGTCTATATTACCCAAAGCAATTTATAAATTCAATGCAATACCAATTAAAATACCAATGACATACTTCAAAGATATAGAACACATATTCCAAAAATTTATATGGAACCAAAAAAGGACACGAATAGCCTGAGCAATCTTAAAAAAGAAGAATAAAGTGGGAGGTATCACACTTCCTGATATCAAGTTATACTACAAGGCCGTTGTACTCAAAACAGCCTGGTACTGGCATAAGAACAGACATATAGATCAATGGAACAGAACAGAGAACCCAGAAATAAACCCACAGTTCTATGGACAACTGATATTTGACAAAGGAGGTAAGGAAATACAATGGAGTAAAGACAGCCTCTTTAACAAATGGTGTTGGGAAAATTGGACAGCTACCTGCAAAAAAATGAAACTAGATCACCAGCTTACACCACTCACAAAAATAAACTCAAAATGGATAAAAGACTTGAATGTAGGCCGTGAAACCATAAGCATCTTAGAAGAAAACATAGGCAGTAAGCTCTCGGACATCTCTCGGAGCAATATATTTGCTGATTTATCTCCACGGGGAAGTGAAATAAAAGACAGGATAAACAAATGGGACTATATCAAACTAAAAAGCTTTTGCACAGCTAAAGACAACAAGAACAGAATAAAAAGACAAACTACACAATGGGAGAACATATTTGACAATACGTCTGATAAGGGGTTAATAACCAAAATTTATAAAGAACTTGTAAAACTCAACACCAGGAAGACAAACAACCCAATCCAAAAATGGGCAAAAGAGATGAATAGACACTTCTCCAAAAAGGACATACAGATGGCCAATAGGCATATGAAAAAATGCTCAACATCACTAATCATTAGAGAAATGCAAATTAAAACCACAATGAGATATCACCTTACACCAGTCAGAATGGCGTTTATCAACAAAACGACACAGAATAAGTGCTGGCGAGGATGTGGAGAAAAGGGAACCCTCCTGCACTGCTGGTGGGAATGCAGACTGGCGCAGCCACTGTGGAAAACAGTATGGAGATTCCTCAAAAAACTGAAAATCGAACTGCCTTTTGACCCAGCTATCCCACTTTTAGGAATATACCCCAAGGACACCATAGAACGGCTCGAAAAGGAGAAATGCACCCGCATGTTTGTGGCAGCATTGTTCACAATAGCGAAGATCTGGAAACAGCCCAAGTGTCCGTCATAGGACGAGTGGATTAAAAAACTTTGGTACATATATACTATGGAATACTACTCAGCCATAAGAAATGATGACATCGGATCATTTACAATAACATGGATGGACCTTGATAACATTATACGGAGTGAAATAAGTAAATCAGAAAAAAAACTGAGATGAACCCATACATAGAAGGGACATAAAAATGAGACTCAGAGACATGAACAAGAATGTGAGGGCAACAGGGGCGGGGGGTTGGGGGAGGGGGGATGGGGTGAAGAAGGAGAGAGGGGTTAGGGGAGGGGAGGGGCACAAAGAAAACCAGATAGAAGGTGACAGAAGACAATTTAACTATGGGGGAGGGGTATACAGCACAATCAAATGTCAAAATAATCTAGAGATATTTTCTCTCAACATATGTACCCTGATTTATCAATGTCACTGCATTAAATTTAATAAAATAAAAAAAATTAAAAAAAAGTATATAAACATCAAGCAAGCTTGTATCCCTATCACTCAGTTACTGTGGGAGGGTAGAAGCCTAATTTCAGTGGGCACCTGGCTCCAAGCTGCAAAACTAGATCCTGTCATTAAGATATGAGACACTTATTTTTCCCATGCAGAAAGCCAATTGTATTAGTGTGCTCAAGCTGCTCTAACAAAATACCACACACTGGGTGCTTAAACAACAGAAATGTATTTTCTTATAGTTCTGGAGGCTAGAACCACAATCAAGGTGCCAGGAAATTCAATTTCTGGTGAGGAGACCTGGTGGTGTCAAGGCCACTTATTTGAGGACTAATATGTATATCTTGGGACTATATATGTAATCAGTTATATCTGCTTGCTATATATAGGGGTTAGTTTTGTGTTTGCCTTTGGAATCTCTTGGCAGATTGCCTGTGATGTACATCACATTTCTGGTGCAATGTTCACTCAGTAATAAACTTCTCGTTCTAAAAAAATAAAATAAAATAAATAAAAAATAAAAAATAACACAACAGTGCACTTGACTCTAATGAGAACAATACTCAATCAATGCACAGAACTTTAAAATTTGCCGCCAACTCATTTTTCTAGAAAAACAGAATCTATTTCTAGCACATTTTCTTGGACAGCTGACTATCCCATTCAGTTTTTATAAAAGGAATTTCCCAATTAAACTGTGCAATTTGTTCCACTTTTCTCTGTGCTAGAGTATATAATAGAGGATTAAAAACCCCAATAAAGCCTGACCTGTGGTGGCACAGTGGATAAAGTGTCAACCTGGAATGCTGAGGTCGCCGGTTCAAAACCCTGGGATTACCTGGTCAAGGCACATATGGGAGTTGATGCTTCCTGCTCCTCCCCTCTTCTCTCTCTCTCTCTTCTCCTTCTCTCCTCTCTAAAATGAATAAATAAATTAATTAATTAAAAAAATATATAAAATGAATAAAGTTTTAAAAACCCCAATAAATAAAATAATTTCAATGTTATTACATATATTATGTCACATGTAATAAAGCATAATATTCAGATCCTACATTCTTTATTTGTGTAGAAAAAATTTCTATTATTTACCCTCAGCTAAAATGGAGGGGTGAAAATCCATTGCCTTCCTTGTGCTCAGAGCATAAAATCCTCATATTAGGCCAACATTTGGTAGGAAAAGCGTTTGTAAAACCATCTCTTGATAGAAACAGTGTATCTGTATGTTCATTTACAACTTTTCACAGGTAAATTCATTAAATCCCTGAAAGATATGGCCAGATGCTGCCTAGATCCTCTGTCTTCGCCTTACTGGGTTGTTACATCCAACCTAAATATTTTCTCATTTTAAACTACTTGGTGATTTCTACCTTAGGCAGAAACTTGAAATTGTACGACAGAAAACAGTGACAACACATCACCACAAGAGGGAGTAGGGAGCCACCGAAGAACCTCATTTAACGTTTTTAAAGCTATGCTCTGCTGTTCTGGAGAAAACCGAACTTTTTGCTATTTCTGGAAGCAACTTATTTCTCATGCTGCTATCCTAGGCTGACTTCTCCAAGGGATATACTCCAATACTGATTCACACAGAAATGGGTTCCTGTGTCATTGCTGAGGCAACTCCAGTGCCTGTTTCTGATCTCTCTGATTTGCCACTGGAGTCCAAATACAGTTGACCTTCGAGCAACAAGATTTGAACTGTGTGGATCCATTTATACATGGATTTAAAAAAATAAATACTGTAAATGTGTTTTTGCTTCCTTATGATTTTCTTAACATTTTCTTTTCTCTAGTTTACTTCAATTTAAGAATTCAGCATTTCATATATATAACATATAAAATATATGTTAATTAACTGATTATATTATCAGAAAGACTTACAGTCAATAATAACTGTTAAGTTTTGGGAAAGTCAAAAATTATACGTGGCCCTGGCTGGTATAATAATAGTTAATTTTGGGGGAAATCAGAAACTATACTTGGCCCTGGCTGGTGGCTCAATAGCTAGAGCATCAGCCAGCATGTGGACATCCTGGGTTCGATTCTAGGTCAGGGCACACAGGAGAAGTGACTAGCTGCTTCTCCTCCCTCCCGCTCCCCCTTCTCTCTCTCTTCCCATTCCATAGACAGTGGCTCGATTGGTTCCAGCATGACCCTGGGCACTGAGGATAGCTTGGCTGGTCTGGGCGTGACAGCTTCAGATGCTAAGCATAGCTCGGTACTTGAGCATCAACCCTAGGTGGGGTTTCCTGGTAGATCCTGGTTGGGGTGCATGTGGGAGTCGGCCTCGCTTTCTCCCTCCTCTCACCTAAAAAAAATATATACACAAATTTTTAATAGTGTACAGGTTGGCACCACTAACCGCCATGTTCAAGGATCAACTGTATGATTTATGAAAAATTTCCTATTTTCAGCAATTTAAGTACTTCTTGAATTAATTTATCATGGCACAAAAGCAACTAGGTAATACAAACGCTAATGAGTAACTTTCAAAGGCTGAGAGTAAACACTCAGTAAGCAGAGAAAGGTCAGATTTAGAACCTGGGAAAATATACCTTTCTTGGAATGACATAAAGAGAAATCCCCACTTATAATACACAATCACCCCTGAGTCCTTTGCACCTGGAGAAGTTCTAACACTCTAGTCCCACCAATGGTAGCACATTATACCTAATTACCACACAGGGTGTTTTTAGATCTTTTTATTTTTTTTCATTATTAGCACAACCAATGTTGCACAATGAAAAAATAATAAATTACCAAATGTCTGCCACAAGAGTTTATTCTTTTTCCAGATTTTTATAAATCTCCAAAGAGTTCAAAGCATTGTACCAAATGGAATGTAAATGTCTTTTAAACGTTGTTAGAGGAAAAATCATGGCAGTGGGGGAAAAAAATGGGAGGTGGAAAAAACCACCACCAAGATGGCTTAAAGACTGGCAATGACTTCAGATGACCAGAGAAAGAGCAATGGCTCAATCCTTGGGTGTGAAAACTTTCAGCTGCCTAAAGGAAGGTACATACAAATAAAGTCCTGTACACAGCAATCTTGAAAGCTTGGGAAAGTTTGCTGAACTTGGGAGACACATCACATCTTGAATCTTGGACTTCTCCTGCAGATTTATATCCAGAACATCTCATGATAACAATTTCTCAAACTCCTCTTCCTAACACCTCCTACTATTAACATTGGTCCCTACTATACAATGCTCATTTATTATGGAGAAATATATACCTCTAATACACCACAAACTTGTATTCCTGCCATTGTATCAACATTTCTTCCTGGTTGTATGTCTGCTCAAGTCAATATGATTTTACAATAGAGCCCGAAATTTCAGGGACTTCTCAGAAGCAGACCAGCCTTGTACCCAGGCTGAGAAGTTACTATATCAAGGTCTATCTCAGAAGTCTCAGCAAAGAAGCATGCCATCCAGGGGCTTGTAATTATCCATTTCTGCAGTCAAGAGAATAAAAAGCTTTGATTAGTCAGACCCAGGTCACATGTCACCTTTAGAGCTGGGGGCAAAATTAGATCCACTTGCATTGAGAATATTAGAAGAGTCGATTCCCACTGAATGTTGGAAGCTATTAGAAATAGAGTAAGTGAATTTTGGGCAGCCAAGAAGCAACACATGTCCACCTCAGTCACTTTTCAGCTCTCCCCTCTCCATAGTCTCCTAACACAACCTCATTGGCTTACACTTGGATGTCTGAATATAGTGCAAATAAAGCCCTTAGTGTTGTACAATGTGTCGGCCCAGACTATCAGCAACCACACAGTAGTGATTGATTTATGATGAGGGTCATTAATATTCATTTGCTTAATACAGTGTCTCATTTAACGGCAGGAACACAATCTGAGAAACGCACCACTAGGTGATTTGTCACTGTGCACTTACACAAATGTACTTGTGTAAGTAACATTTTTACTTCTTAAGTTTTTAAAACTTTTTTAGAGTTTTTAAATGTCCACAGAGTGCACTTACACAAATGTACTTCACACCTAGGTTATCTGGTAGAGCCTATTGCTTCTAGGTTACAAGCCTGTACAGCATGTTACTGTACTGAACGCTTAGGCAATTATAACACACTGGTGAGCATTTGTGTATATAAACATATCTAAACATAGAAAAGGTAAAGTAAAACATGGCATAAGAGATCAAAAGTGATACATCTGTATAGGGCACTTAACCATGATGGAGCTCGCAGGACTGGGAGTGCTCTGGGTGAGGCGGTGAGTGAGTGGGCCCAGGACATCACTGGGCACTACTGTAGGCTTTATAAACACTGTACACTCGGGCTACACTACATTTATTTACATTTTTTTTCTTTCTTCAATAATAAATTAACTTTAGCTTACTGTAACATTTTTACTTCTTAAGTTTTTTAAACTTTTAGAGTTTTTAAATAACACTTAGCTTAAAACACAAATATATGATACAGCTACACAAAAATATTTTTCTTTAGATCCTTATTCTATAAGCCTTTTTTAATTAAAATGTTGTTGTTGTTGTTGTTTACTTTTTAAAGTGTTTTGTTAAAAACTAAGACACGCATTAGCCTAGGCCTATACAGGGTCAGGGTCATCAATACCACGGTCTTCCACCTCTACAACCTATCCCCCTGGAGGTCTGCAGAGGCAGTAATGTACACAGAGCTGTCGTCTCTATGATAACAAAGCCACTAACGTAAGCACATGATACAATATGAACATGCCCCTCTGTGGCATTACAGCAGCTACAGTATCACTAGGTGATAAGAATTTTCAGCTCCATTATAATCTTATGGAACCATCATCATATTTGAACCATCATCAAATATGTGGTCCATTCTTGACCAAAACATGACTGTACCATTTCAGTCTCTGCTCATATCTTTCATTAATCTCTATTGTCACCAAGTCTCACACACACACACACACACACACACACACCACCACCACCACCACCACCACCACAGGGAGACAATCCAAGCTAATGACAACGTCTGACAGCACAACAAAGATCTCAGATAATAACCTCCATAGTGACATGGGAAACTTCAAGGTCAGAATAGTGGAAGGTGTTCATTACCAATGTTCTAAATTCATCTCAGAATGAGGCATGTTATCCATACAAAATTCACATAAAATAACTCATTCTTTCAAGTAAACATCTCTAATTTCTCCCTTTGAACACTGTGCTTAAAAATAAATAAATAAATAAAAGAAGGAGATACGTTTACCCACCTCTGGTTCCCATAGTAATTACATGTCATCAAATCAATTACTGATTGGTTCATTAGGAAAGAGTGGTTGTCCTTCCACAATGAGACATCTTCTGTAAGTTGTCAGAGCAAACAGCTTATTATCATGAGAATAAGCCAGTTTTACCCAAGGACATCCTTTTTCCTCAAAGTGATTCAGTTCTGGCCCACAGCTTCTAGCTTCCCCTGGAAAATCCCACTATCTGCCTTTTAGGTGATCCTGGGGCCACTGACTGGTGGGAACTAGGCCTCCTGATTCTCGCAGACCTACAGTGAACAGATGCGGGCTCCGGTACTGGAGGGTCAGGGCTCCTGTCTTCTAAAGTGCGGGCTCTGGAGCCAGGCAGCCTGGGCTATCATCCCAGCCACCACTTACCAGCTGTGTGTCTTTCAATAGTCCTTTCTTTCTGAGCCTGAGTTTTCTCATCTATAAAATGGTGGTAAGAGTTCCTACCTTTTAGAGTCGTCACAGAGACAACATGGTCCACAAAGAGAGTTTAGCCTAGTGCTAGGCACATGGTACTAAACAAACATTAATTTGAATTATGTTCTTTGATTTGTGTTGTATTTTTTTTTTTTTACTTTGATTTGTTTTTTAGTGTCCAGAATGTAAAGGTTAGCCTGAGCTTTTACTTCCATCCAGAGAAGGGCTATCGTTGACAACTTAAATCAGCCTTAAACTGAGAAAGGAAAACACCATTGGATAACTTGGTCCCTCACGGGAAAGAGGAAAACACCAGTGCTTAGCTTTCTCTTAACCTACCAACTGGAAGAGCTAGCGAACACATCTTAAAGAATCTAAGGAATGTTTAGTATACCTAATTTTTTTTTCTAGAAATTGTGTTTCTATTTTAAATTATTTTAACTCTTAATTCTGGACCAATGATATAATACAATTCATCACACAATCCAAAAAGGAAAAAAAACAGAGCATTATTAATAATAATAGCTTCTATTTACTGAGGATGTTCTAGACATCCTGTTCTCAGTACTTTATAATGCCTTTAATGATTATTTGAGATAGGCACTCTGGATATGCTCATTTTACAGATGAGAAAACTGAGACTCAATGAAGTGAAATTACTTCTCCAATATTCAACTACAAAGCTTCTTTTCTTAACCTGAGAACACCTCGCAACCTTCCGAAATAGTTTAAATAAGTGGTCACAATGCTTTAAAATAATAAACCTTAAGTTGAACTAATACATTTTCACGATACTTAAGGATAGACTTGAATTCTGAGCTCTGGCCGATTGGTCTCCACTGAACAGGCCAGGTGCCCACTAGTCTGTTTCGTGGCAAAGTTTCCTGGGACTAGAGGTTTCGTAGGTTCCATCTCCCTTCTCTAAAAGAGCAAGAACTTTCTACAAGGAATGCAAAACCAACCAAGCAATCATCTGGTGATGGTGCTGCTGCTGCTGCTAATTTCAGCGGCGGCTAGCAGGAATCAAGCACTTACAATATGCCAGGCACTCTTTAACCAAATGCTTTACATGAGATTATCTCCACTTCACAGGTGAAAATAACAAAAGTCAGAGAAAATCGTGACCTGCACAAGGTCACAACCAGTAAGTGGCTCTCTCATCCATATATTTAACCCAATCATCCGATTTACAGATATGATAGTAAGGATCTTAATAGTTTCACTTTCACTAACAGGCTAATCGTTATTTCTAATCACTGTCAGTTTTTTTTACTTTGGATGTGTACGAACAACCCTCCCATAGTAAAGACATGACTAAGGTGTTTTAGACAATGTTTTTGACAGCAACTTCCTTTGGCTCACCACAGAACATTCTGCAAACTGAACATCTAGAACTAGAGGAGGCAAACACTAAGGACTCACCTCAGTCCCCCGTGCATTCTGGGAGCTGGAGGCTGTTGCACAGAGCAGGGCTTTCAGTGTCATTCCTGGGTTCAAGCCCTGGTTCTGCCACTTAACAGTTGAGAGACTGGAAAATTTTATCTTTCCAGTGCCAGTTTCTCCTCTGCGGAGAATGACACCACATACATGAGCAAGAGAGTCCCATCAGTATAAACAGCTAGCAGCTTTGCTAGCCCTCAGTAAATGCATCACGATGATAGCATCATGTTCAGAGTGGGGGAGTCTGGCTCCCAAGATGATCAATATCTGCAGAAGAGGAAAAAATTCAGAAGACTGCAGAAAAGGATTATGTTAACGATAGCAATTCTATCTCTGCAAGAACTAATCTTGACTGAAATAACCCCAAATGTGCCACTTCCTCTTTCCTGGAACAAAGAACAATTTAATCATCTGTGAGAACTGCCATCAAAGTTTGTTTTGATCCACTCTCACTTGTGAACAGGGATTTCAAAGTATAACTAGCAGCACTGCTACTGGTGAGGAGAGGCGGGGGAGGGGTGTGGAGGGACAGGTCAGATCATTGGCCTCTACCATTACACAGTGATGTCAGGCATGCCACCACATGAGCCACCAAGAAGCTGATGGTGGTGGCCCATCACCCCTCAGAAAAGTGTGATACTTGCTTCAAATCTTTAGTCTTTCTTTTTGGTAATCTGCTTCCCTATTACCAGAACTCTCCCTAAAGCAGCTGTTACTCATTTGTTGTTTTTTTTTTTTTTTTTTTCATTTTTCTGAAGCTGGAAACGGGGAGAGACAGTCAGACAGACTCCCGCATGCGCCCGACCGGGATCCACCCGGCACGCCCACCATGGGGCGACGCTCTGCCCACCAGGGGGCGATGCTCTGCCCATCCTGGGCGTCGCCATATTGCGACCAGAGCCACTCTAGCGCCTGGGGCAGAGGCCACAGAGCCATCCCCAGCGCCCGGGCCATCTTTGCTCCAATGGAGCCTTGGCTGCGGGAGGGGAAGAGAGAGACAGAGAGGAAAGTGCGGTGGAGGGGTGGAGAAGCAAATGGGCGCTTCTCCTGTGTGCCCTGGCCGGGAATCGAACCCGGGTCCTCCGCACGCTAGGCCGACGCTCTACCGCTGAGCCAACCGGCCAGGGCAGCTGTTACTCATTTGAAAAGATGGATCGAGAAGAAGGTGGAAAAGGAAGGAGGTTCGCTCAGCAGTTTATATTTCAGAATTTACTGAAGCCACACCGTTATCATCGTCATCCTACATTACTTGGTCATTGGTGTCTGTTGGGCATCCAAACTACTGCTGGTTGACTGCTGATATTAGGCCCAAGTAAGCAGAGAGCCAAGAGTGGTACCCTTACAGTTAACTGTACAACATACCGTGGAGAGCATCCTCACGGGCCTCACTGCCTAAAGTTGGCAGTCACCCTTAGAGGTGGTTCAAAAGAATATTCAAGGACTCTCATGAGCAAAAGAAGCCAACCACATGGTGCAGTGGATAAAGCATTGACCTGGAAATGCTGAGGTCGCCGGTTTGAAACCCTGGGCTTGCCCGGTCAAGGCACATATGGGAGTTGATGCTTCCAGCTCCTCTCCCCATTCTGTCTCTCCTCTGTCTCTCCCTCTCCTCTCTAAAATTAATTTAAAAAAAATTAAAAAAAGAAAAGAAAACCATCTCTAGTGCTAGATTGAAGTCAGAATAGTGGATAACTTGGGTGAGGAAGTTCTGGATGATAGAATTATTTTCCTTAATCTGCGTGCTGGTTAACAGGTGTGCTTCCTTTGAGAGAAACTTTTAGAACTGTAACTTCATGATTTTTCTATATGTATGTTATACAGTACTTCAATAAGTCTAGTAAAAGAAGGAAGAGAAGGGTAGAGGAAGAACAAAACGAAGAGTGAAAGGAAGTGAGTGGAAATTTAAAGCAAAAGAATAAAATAATAAGAGCCTAAACAGATGTTTTATTAAGTAAAATCACAATGAGCTATAATTACACACCTATACAAGAGCTAAAATTTGGTGATTTGGAGACTGGGTCTCTCATACATAGTTGGAGGTTTTTTGTTGTGGTTGTTGTTCTTGTTGTTTTAAGATTTTATTTACTGATTTTAGAGAGAGTGAGAGTGAAAGCAAGTGGGGGGAGAGCAAGATAGTAAGTAGTTGCTTCACTTTAGTTGGTCTTTGATTGCTTCTCATATGTGCCTTGACCAGGCAAGCCCGGGGTTTTGAACCAGTGACCTCAGCATTTCAGGTTGATGCTCTATCCACTGTGCCACCACAGATCAGGCTATTGCTGGTGTTAATGTAAAATGGCATAGCCACTCTGTATTTACCATATGGTTCAGCAATCATACTCTAGGGCATTTGTTCCAGAGAAATAGAAAATTATTCACAAAAAATATTACACAGTATTCATAGCAACTTTATTCATATTAGGCAAATATTGGAAGTGACTCAAATATCCTTCAGTGGATAAATGATTGTGCAGCTCTAGCACATCCATGTAATAGAATACTACTCAGCAATGAAAAGGGATGAATTACTGGTGCATGCAACAACCTGGAGAGACCTCAAGGCTGTCACACTTAGTGAAAAAAGTCAATCTCAAAAGGTTACAGACTTTATGATTCCATTTATACAACATTCTCAAAATGTTAAAACTATAGAGATAGAGAACAGATGACTGGTTATGAGGGACGGGAGGGGATGGAGTGGAAGAGGGCAGGAGTGCAGAAAGGTAGGTGGCATGAGAGAGTTCTTTTGTGGTGATGGAAGTTAGTTCTGTATCTTGATTATAGTGGTGGTTACATGAATTTACACACGGGATAAAATGATGTAGATAGAACAGTAGACAAAGTGGACAAAGTGTCAGGCTGGAATGCTGAGGACGCCGGTTTAAGACCCAGGCTTGTTCTGTCAAGGCACATACAAGTAGCAACTACTATGAGCTGATGCTTCCTGCTCCTTGCCCTTCCCTTTCTTTCTCTCTCTCTCTCTCTCTCTCTCTCTCTCTTCCTTCTAAAACCAATAAATAAATTTAAAAAAAAATGAACCCCATTCAGTGAAAACTAAATAAGGTCTATGGTCTAGTACTAACAAATCAGTAACGATTCCTGGCTTTGATATTGTGCTACAGGTGTACACCATTGGATAAAGCTGGAGGAAGGGTACCCAGGACTCTTTGTCATCTTCACAACTGCTTATGAGTCTGTAATTATTTTTAAACGAAAGTGTTGTTTTGTTTTTAAGAGAACCTTCAACCCTCTCTAGTTTTGATTAGCCCCATACATGTTTGCCCAAGCTGTTTCCCCCAGGCAGGGTTGTTACCCCAACCTTCTTATCAAACACTGTTAGATGAAAATCCCAACCTCATAGCAAGCACAGCTACAGATAATACTCAGAAATGGCGAGGGAAAGGCGGCCAAACCAGGCTTCTTAAGCTTACTGCTCCTCTCTTGTTCCTTGGGCTTGTATGATTTGCATAATGGGTTTCATATTAACTTAGAATCTAAAACTGTTCTTAAAAGTGGAACATTCATATATGTGTAGAAAGATTTCCGACCTGTGGTGGCACAGTGGATAAAGCGTTGGCTTGGAATGCGGAAGTCACTAGCTTGAAACTCTGGGCTTGCCCAGTCAAGGCAAATATCCATTCTCCCTCTACTGCCATTCTCTCTCTCTCTCTCTCTCTCTCTCTCTCTTCCTGTCTCTAAAATCAATAAGTAAAATCTTTAAAAAAAATAAAAAAAAATTTTAAATGTTATGAGAACTGAACAAAAGAATTCAAAGTAAACTTCTTAGGGAAAACATTTGTATTGGCATTGGAAAAAGAAGATGGACAAATTTAGGCTGTCAAATTTCAAACTCAAGTTTTGCCGACAGCAGCCAAGAAATCAGAGACTCTTACCAGGCCGCAGTTTCCCTTGTCCTTCAGCTGAAAGGAGCGGGGAAACCATGTCCTACTGGGACGGCTTCTCTTCAGGTCAAAGAAAGGAGTGTGGCACAGGCCGCTGGAACACCTATAGAGCAGACATCCTTCTTGGCCTGCTAATAAAGCCAAACCGGTTCAGAAGACAGGGTAGGTGTTTGTAGAATCAGCCATGTTTATTCTTATTATTGGTTGAAATTATGTGGCTCATCAAGAGACAGATGAACTAAACTAAAACTTCAAAAGCCCGATTTTTGTACTCAGGAGAAATAAAAAAGCCTGTCATGAGTTAGCAAGTATCAGGAAGTATTGTGATTTGTCCAAAAAGAACTCTGGAAAGCCACTGGGGATGAAACACATTTAGGGTTTAAACCCCACATTGGGCTCCATTCTCAGGCTGTATTCCTGGGCCTGGTTTCCAACCCTTTGGCAGCAACAGGGCATGCTGTTTGTTAACTTTTATAAGACTCAGGGAGCACCAAGCAGTGACGGGCGAGTGACAAGTGAGCAGAAAGAACTGAACCAGCCAGGGGCATGGCTAGCCAGACATACGGAAGAGCCATCCTCACTGGACCAGTTCAACCATGTACTTCTGTGGTCTAGCCTGAGGCCTCAGGGGACATGGATGTACCTCACTGACAACAAGGATTTGAAGCCAGAGTTGACCCAGCTTCATAAGTTGGGCTACAATCTATTTCTGGAAACAGAAAGGATTTAAAAAAATATTTCCTATCTTTATATCTCAAATATTCCCAAGAATTAAAATATTGTGAATCAATATGTTACTTATTTGTTTTCATTTAGATTCTTGCACTCCATACTGTTTGTAATCTATGTTCTGCCGTGGGCTCGACAACCATTTTTATTTTGAATGAAAAAATGGCCTGTAAACTCTTCTTTTACCTGTCCTGTCAGCATGCACACACCACACACACATACTTGCCATTGATTTTGAAAAAAGATCTGCCACTACTTTGAGTTCATTGCTTTTAAAACATGATTTTAAAACTCAAAACTTGAAAAATTTAAAGCCAGAGAGTATATTTGAGGCTAACAGAGTTTTTCCTGGGATCCTCCTCATCCTGGGAATCCCAACTTAGAACTAATTTACCTCGCCCTTGTAGGGTCCCCACGCGTCGGTCAACTCAAGTACAACAATTAGGTGTTATTGTGAAGTGCCAAAACCCAGCCTGGGTTGTCCCACAATAGTTCACTATTAATTGAAATCAAATAACAATTTTTTCAAGGAGACTGGGGTTTAATAAAATTCCTTTGGGCTGTGGAAGTCCGTCGTCTTAGGCTCCAGACTTATTTTCACTGCCTAGGTAAACAATACCTCACACAGGAATAGTCTTCAGGGGTTCAAAGCCCTCCCTGTTTTATTTAATTTATCCTTAAAATGAGAATATGAAGTAATTGACTTTATCTAAAGGTTAGAGATAAGGCGAGAGGGCTCCTGGCCGACAAGAAGCTGAAACTCTGGAACCCACCCCGCACACACCCTCGGTACCCTGCTGGGTTCCGCCTGGTCACCCTCCAGTGAGACCCCGGGAAGGAGAGATGCCAAACTCCTGACACACGCTGTTTGAAAATACTGTGGAATGTTTCCACTGGTAGAGTCCACCGCATATTCTTCAGTGGCTATTTCAGCAAGCTAAGTCCTTGGTTATGAGAACACAAAACCCATGATAAGGGAACAGCAGCAATGCTGGCATTTTTATCTGATTACCAGCAAGTCCTTAAGTCCTTTTTTTTTTTTTGTATTTTTCTGAAGCTGGAAACGGGGATAGACAGTCAGACAGACTCCCGCATGCACCCCACCAGGATCCACCCGGCACGCCCACCAGGGGGCGACGCTCTGCCCCTCCGGGGCATCGCTCTGTCGCGACCAGAGCCACTCTAGCGCCTGGGGCAGAGGCCAAGGAGCCATCCCCAGCGCCCGGGCCATCTTTGCTCCAATGGAGCCTTGGCTGCGGGAGGGGAAGAGAGAGACAGAGAGGAAGGAGGGGGGGGTGGAGAAGCAGATGGGCGCTTCTCCTGTGTGCCCTGGCCGGGAATCGAACCCGGGACTTCTGCACGCCAGGCCGACGCTCTACCACTGAGCCAACCGGCCAGGGCCGCAAGTCCTTTTACTGTTTTATAAAAATGGATCATTTGCTTGGCAAGTATTTGTCTTTTAGTGAAAACAAGTGGTTTTAGCAACAAAAGATGCTGATAGTCACTTAGAACGGGCAAGTAGTAGCTCCTGCTGGGCTGATACAAGTCCATTTCCAGGAAAATGGAACCTCGGCTTCTAATAAAGCATCAGTCATCCCAGATAATGGTGGTGGTTATGTATGCTCAGAGTTTTCACTCCCATGCCTTGTGTTTACATCTCATAGCAGGGTTTTTTTTTTTAAATAATTTTATTTTTTTAATGGGGCGACATCAATAAATCAGGATACATATATTCAAAGATAACAAGTCCAGGTTATCTTGTCGTTCAATTTCATAGCAGGTTTTAAGTGACTTAATCCATCTGTAAGCTTTTCAATGGAAAAACCAAAGTACAGGGAAGCATATTGTGTTAGATCGTTCTGCAAATCAAAACACATAGTTTTTAAAATAAAATATCCTTTCCTTGTGTTAAGAACAAATCCTTGCATAAGAAACAAGTGTCTGATCAGCCATCCTATTTCCATGAAGCAGAAATGCACAGTTATGCACTATTCTGTGCCAACAGCCCTCTCGCAAACACGGTGAACATTCCTAAAACCTGCTGAACTTCCTGTAAGAAGTGTGGCAAGCATCTACCCCACAAAGTAACACAGTACAAGACGGGTAAGAGTTCTCTGTATGCGCAGAGAAAACAGCGTTATGACAGAAAGCAGAGCTGCTATGGTGGGCAGAGTAAGCTGATTTTCCACAAAAAACTACTAAAAAGATTGTGCTGAGGTTTGAGTGCACTGGGCCCAACTGCGGACCTAAGAGAACACCGGCTATTAAGAGATGGAAGCATTTTGAACCGGGAGGAGATAAGAGAAAGGGGCGATCCAGTTCTAAGCTTCACACATTGTTTTCTTACATGAAAATAAAATCTGGAAGATATGTTTGCTTCAACAAAGAAAGAAAAGGAAGAAAAGAAAGAAAGGAAGGAAAGGAGGAA
Source organism: Saccopteryx leptura (assembly GCF_036850995.1). Lineage (NCBI taxonomy): Eukaryota > Metazoa > Chordata > Mammalia > Chiroptera > Emballonuridae > Saccopteryx > Saccopteryx leptura. The sequence continues at coordinate 177,456,925 of NC_089506.1, read as the reverse complement.
GGGAGAGTGGGAAACAGGGAGAGAGAGAAAGAAAGAGAGAGGGAGGAAGGAAGGAAGGAAGGAAGGAAGGAAGGAAGGAAGGAAGGAAGGAAGGAAGGAAGGAAGGAAAGAAGGAAGGGAGGGAGGGAGGGAGGGAGGGTGGGAGGAAGGAAGGAAGGAAGGAAGGAAGGAAGGAAGGAAGGAAGGAAGGAAGGAGGGAAAGAAGGAAGGAGGGAAGGAGGGAAGGAAGGAAGAAGGAAGGAAGGAAGGAAGGAAGGAAGGAAGGAAGGAAGGAAGGAAGGAAGGAAGGAAGGAAGGAAGGAAGGAAAGAAGGAAAAGAAAGTTATGCAGCGGTTAGGAAGGCAAGATATTTCCTCAGCTTACTCATGGAAGGAAGGAAGGAAAGAGGGAAGGAAGGAAGGAAGGAAGGAAGGAAGGAAGGAAGGAAGGAAGGAAGGAAGGAAGGAAGGAAGGAAGGAAAAGTTATGCAGCTGTCAGAAAGGCAAGATATTTCCTCAGCTTACTCATGGAAGGAAGGAAGGAAGGAAGGAAGGAAGGAAGTTAGGAAGGAAGAAAGGAAGGAAGGAAGGAAGGAAGGAAGGAAAAGTTATACAGCTGTCAGGAAGGCAAGACATTTCCTCAGCTTACCGATGAAGGAGGATGAGGGGTCTTACCCATTGGCTGGCTAATCTTATAAAGATCTAATGGAAATTTGATGAACACAGAGCACAATTCTCTGTACATGAAGAACATTTTCCAAAGCCCAGATGTTTTTCTCTTAACCATGAACGCTGACTGACTCGTGCATATCCTTTTTCAGTGTTCGGCAGACAGGCTGTTTTTGGAGTAACTTGTCCCCTATAACTTGGGACTGATGTTAATTGCCAAATGGAAAACACATCTTTGGCTAGACAGACATAAATCAATATTACCAAAAATGTTTCCATTTTGGGAAATCCCCCCGAATAAAAGTGTCTTTCTGGCTCTGGGCCTACATAACTAACCATGAAGACACCTCAATAAAAGAAAAATAAATATTCAATAGTTTGCCATAACATTGATATATGATTATAAGCTCCTAAAGATTTTTTTGTTCTATTTTAGAAGCAAAGGTTGACTCATTTTTCTGGTTGTGCCTCAGTGTTTCATTAGGTTTTTTTTTTTAAAGATATTATCTGAATCACAATTAGAAAATTATTTCATAGCTAGGATAAAATTTTACCTGTCAGAAACAGCACTGAGTGTTAAAACCTGCTTTGAGCTTAACAATTGCACAGAAACTTTATGCCAAGGAATACAATATATCATATATTAAACAGTAATTTTTCAAACACCGCGAAGTTCAACTAATTTAGATAATGCAAGTTGGCTAAAAATATTATAAATCCTATTAGCATGTTAATTAAGTTTGTTTTATTAGAATACTTCAATTTCCCAGCAATTAAATAGGAATTTTTTACTATAAATATTTCATCCTACAGATAAACACATTCATTTCTTATTTATCTGTCAAGGTTGGTATGCGAAAGTATAAATTAACTTATGTGCCCTCATCAAGTATCTCTAGAATTAAAATTTTCAGAAAATATCCAATTGACTTGAAATGTAGATCACAAAAAGTACGATATTAATCCTTTGCAGAGGAAAAATTCATCACAAAGTTCAAGTTTTAAGAATTCACATGGCAGAATGCCTGACCAGTGGTGGTACAGTGGATAGAATGTTGACCTGGGACGTTGGGACCCAGGTTTGAAACCCTGAGGTTGCCAGCTTTAGCATGGGGTCGATTGTGGACATGATACCATCATTGCTGGCTTGAGCCCAAAGTTTGCTCGCTTGAAGCCCAAGGTTGCTGGCTTGGCCTGATCCCCCAGGTCAAGGCACATATGAGAAGTAATAAATGAACAACTAAAGTGCTGCAACTAGGAGTTGATGCCTCTCATCTCTCTCCTGTCCTTTCTCTCTAAAAAAAAAACAAAATAAAACAAAAAGAATTTACATGGTATAGGGTGGGAGAAAAAATACTTCCCAGATAATTGTGAATGAGATACTTTTATATCTGTACTATTAAAGTTTCTAGTGTTTTTATTTTTAAAAAGCTAATTTTGAGTTGTATATGATAGGTCTGATAATCAGAAAAAGGCTGTCTTTAAACTGACTTGTTCAGATATTTCCAACCTGTAAGCCTGAAAAAGAATGTTGAAGTTGCAAATTGGTGCCACACCATTTGTAGAGAACACAGTGGTGAGCTGTGGTTTCCGCCTTGGTTCTGTGCAGAGCGAATGTGTAGCCACCAAAGGATCTGAGGCTTGAGGCACACTGTACCTCACGGGTCAATGCTCAAAGTCATTGTTAATTGCAAGCACCTTGGATTTCAGTTTCAGAGAGGACAGAAATTTGAGCCAAGAGATGCCCTCAAATGAAGTCATGTTGAAAACTTCATAAAATATCTCTGCATCTATTATACCCAGATCTCAGAGGTCAGACTGATAGGACCAAAGTATCATCTAAAATGTGACTAGGTGAAAACCACTTCAGAAGCACACTGACCACTCTTCTCTGAACCAGTGATGATTCTAGAATTGCATTTATATCCATACTATCTTTAAAGGAAAATATAGTTTTACCAATATTTTGACAATAACTATGTGACATCTGGAAAATTTCTTAACTTATCTTGCCACAGAGTAAAACAGTGATGGCTGTGGCAGGGATGAAATGAGTTGATGTGCCTGGCACCTAAAACCAATGTGTGTAGGTTGTTTATATAGTATCACTCATCTATTAGGTTAACTCACAGTTTGCAGAGAAGCCGTCAGCACAAACTTTTTTTTTTTTTTTTTTTTTTGTATTTTTCTGAAGCTGGAAATGGGGAGAGACAGTCAGACAGACTCCCGCATGCGCCCGACCGGGATCCACCCAGCACGCCCACCAGGGGCGACGCTCTGCCCACCAGGGGGCGTTGCTCTGCCCACCAGGGGGCGTCGCTCTGCCAAGACCAGAGCCACTCTAGCGCCTGGGGCAGAGGCCAAGGAGCCATCCCCAGCGCCCGGGCCATCTTTGCTCCAATGGAGCCTCCGCTGAGGGAGGGGAAGAGAGAGACAGAGAGGAAGGGGGGGGTGGAGAAGCAAATGGGCGCTTCTCCTGTGTGCCCTGGCCGGGAATCGAACCCGGGTCCCCTGCACGCCAGGCCGACGGTCTACCGCTGAGCCAACCGGCCAGGGCCAGCACAAACTTTTAAAATATCAATTTTAACACAATTCATAAGTTTTTCCCCCAAAATGTAAAATGACTCAATCTTTAAAAGTTGTTCATTAGATCCCAAAATGACTATCACTGCTCAGAATTACCTATCCTAAGCACATTGAATAGATAGCTTTAACCCGCCTCCCACCCTACTACTCTGCAACTAAATTTGTGCACAAAATTGTATCAGAGATGAATTTGCTGATCAAGACTTTCTAACTGATCCTTTGCCTCCCAGGCACACGATTGGTGGGGAGATGAGTTCTTTCAAGATGATGCTGAGAGATAATGACAAACAAATTTCCCTCCGCAGCCTTCCTTCTGTGTGAGATTAAGGGAAGTTCTAACCTCTCCCTCATGTATATTTGACTGCTAGCCTTCTGACACAACTCTATGATCCCATGTGCCCAGATTGATCTAAATTTATCCCTAAGTCCTCTCTCTTTCTGGTGGTCCTGTCCATAGCTGGAGATGAGCAAGCAGCACCCACCAACTACCTGGGGACTCCGTTTTCCATACCTCTGCAGAGGGAGATCTGGTAGACAACAGAACGCACCAAATCATAGTTCCTGCAAATCACACTCTGAGCTTTCTCACGTGAGGAAGGTTGCTGAACTAAATTTACAAGCTACTTTGTAGGATATGAAGCTAGAGGGGCCATTTCTGCAGTCACAAGGCTATTTCTATAACATATAGTGGTCACCTACCGGTTCTGGGAAGTAAGAATAGTATTGATTTAAGTTCAAGTCTTTATGTCAGGATTTAGTATCAAACAAGGAGATACTCTTTACCTCTGCTGCTTGTCTCATACAAGCACATGGGGGTCCCGGAGAAACTGACCATCTCTTCTAGGCTGTAGTGCAAGGGTCCCAAACCCCACCGCACTTCCGGAAGGGGCACCTCTTTCATTGGTGGTCAGTGAGAGGAGCATAGTTCTCATTGAAATACTGGTCAGTTTGTTGATTTAAATTTACTTGTTCTTTATTTTAAATATTGTATTTGTTCCCATTTTGTTTTTTTTACTTTAAAATAAGATATGTGCAGTGTGCATAGGGATTTGTTCATAGTTTTTTTTTATAGTCCAACCCTCCAACGGTCTGAGGAACAGTGAACTGGCTCCCTGTGTAAAAAGTCTGGGGACCCCTGCTGTAGTGGGTTAAAGCAGATTTTAGCCTCTGGAATGTGTAGTTGTAGGTCCTTTCCTGGAGCACTATTATTTGAATGTCAATATTCTGGGAGGCAGGAAAATTCAAGGCAAGAGTTCACTAAATCACAGACATGGTGACAATGCAAAATTTAGTGCTGGTGGTTGACTCTGTTATTTCCTAGGTGACAGTGTTGGCCAGTGGGTTGCCATTTCTTTTTTATAAAATAAGCAAACGCTTACTTATGATTGATTCACATACATAAAATTATATAGAAACAACACACAAAACAAACTGCAAATACTCTTTGGTTTACTCATCAAAATAGCAAAAAATAAAAAAATAAAAAGCAAAAACCTTATCAGTTAAATAAAAACAAGTGGCATTCTTTACTTACCTATCAAACCTTAGTAAACACCGAAATGCATCAATTTTCATTCTCGTGTTCTGTAGCAAAATCCTTTCCTCTCTTTTGCTCCTCATCCCCCACTAAATTATTTTGATGAGCTCATCTCTAAAAATAAAGATTGTTTTATTTTTCTTAATAGCACTTACATTTTATTGTCCTGATATCAAGAACAATCTCGATTTTTTTCTTTGTCTCTTACATTTGAAATGAATATTAAAAACGGAGAGTCCATCAGCACATGTTCCAGATAACATGAAAATTAAACCCTCAGCAAGCATTTCAAGGCAAACGGCATGTCATTACATTTGGGGGAATTACCACGTTTCGGGAAGTATCGCTGTTGGTACTAAACAACTCCAGGACTCTACTCCAGAAGCATATTCTTATATTATACAGTATTCATAATGTCAACTACAGTTGATTTCTACAACACTATTTCAGAGAAGCAGTTTTCTATTTCTCTGAGGGTTCAAATTCGATGTCCTTAATTCTTCAATGTCTTAATTCTTAACTAAGACTTAATTCTTGAATGTCAATGACAAAAAAAAAATCTTTAACAAAAGGTAGACTTGAAAATGGAATTGTTTCAAAAGGAGAAATGACAGCAAGATAAAGTTGTTGGCCTTTTAAAAGAAGTACATATACATGGTAAGGAATAAAAATGAATCAAAATACATAGCTCTGTACATAGCAGAAATATCCAATGTGCTACCAACACAATAACTGCCCTAAAATATAGGCCTTGAGGTTTGGAGTCATACGCACTTTTTCTCTGTATAACTATGTTTGTATCAAGCAACCACACATCTTTTCCATGACCTGTTAATGCTTAGCAAGCTTTTAACCACAATTTTTGGCAATATGCTTTTCTTCAAATAAAACAAGCCTCATAAAACATTATCATTAATGTCTGACAACTGAATTGGGCAAAGTCTTTCTGAAATAGGTTTACTTCTCAAAAAAATTCTTATTTTCCTTCATAAATCAACAGCGGTAAATCAATAGTGCTCCGTCTTCAAACAAATCACGAGCAGTCATAATCTTAATTCACATGCTCATATGTTCTCTTCATCCAACATTTTGTTGACACCTTCACAAAGTTTTTGTAAGTGGGGTTTATAATTCCCAAAGGGATTATACAAGGCAGCCAAAAAATCACAATCTGAAAAATGATCAAAGACGTTGTTAACCCGTCCGTGTGACTTTGCGGTGAGGTGACGCTGAATGATCTGGTGGAGCATCTCCCTGCATTCGTTCAGCAGCCGGGACAACACGTTCCGGTCGAAGGTGTAATCCACCTGGTGGAAACTGACCACGGTCATGGCAAGTTGATGGACTTTCTTCTTAAACTTTTCCATCAGTGCCAGCTCATCTTGGTTAAACTGATTATTCCTGTAGAGAATGGCCAACTTGATAACGGTTTTGATGAGGTTTTTGATGATTTTCTCCGCCTCCTTCTTGTTCTGGGTGTACTCCTTGGTCACCCGGTACAGCTCATCGAGCACCTCGCTGCTCGTGTCGTCGATCAAGGTGGTCGCGATGGATTTGGAGACCATTTTACCCAAGATCTTCTTTTGTGCCTGAACAGCCAGGTTTTTGGAATTAAAGACATCTGTGGCCACTAAAAACAAAGGGTGGGGGACAACAGATCAGTGTCAGTGACAGAGCAAATTCAAAAACAGGTATTAAGGTATATTTTCCTTCTCGTTCTCCCACTCTATGATTTGCCTTTCAGCTACTGACATTAGCTTCTGTTCATAAAAAAGATAAAGAAAAAATTCCCTAGGCCCTGGCCGGTTGGCTCAGTGGTAGAGCGTCGGCCTGGCGTGCAGAAGTCCCGGGTTCGATTCCTGGCCAGGGCACACAGGAGAAGTGCCCATTTGCTTCTCCACCCCTCCCCATCTCCTTCCTCTCTGTCTCTCTCTTCCCCTCCTGCAGCCAAGGCTCCATTGGAGCAAAGATGGCCCGGGCGCTGGGGATGGCTCCTTGGCCTCTGCCCCAGGCGCTAGAGTGGCTCTGGTCGCAACAGAGCGATGCCCCGGAGGGGCAGAGCATCGCCCCTGGTGGGTGGAGCGTCGCCCCCTGGTGGGCGTGCCGGGTGGATCCCGGTCAGGCGCATGCAGGAGTCTGTCTCTCCCAGTTTCCAGCTTTAGAAAAATACCAAAAAAATAAAAATTAAAATTAAAAAAAATCCCTACATGTCTGGGCATTAGGTTCTCGTTTGTGCATTGAACAGGTTGTTGTGCGTAATCTTTAAGGTCTTTGGCAATTCAAGTATTTTATACCTTGTGCTATGTAGTCAATACTTTGTTTAGAAGTTAAAGGGTTCAACCTTATTAAAGATAATACTTTCTAATTATAAAATAGTATGTCTCATGAGGCAGTAAGTTTTAATCCAATGTTTTCCTAGTTTAATTTTATCAAAATATATATCAAAAATATAAAATCAACTCCAGAATTGTCCTTTGGGAAACAGCAAGATCAATTTAAAGAAAGTTATTTAAATGTAGAAGGGACAGACGACAAAGCTATGATATTGAGTAGAATGGCAATTCCACGCAAGCAAATCAAAAGGAGCACCCTGCTTTATAACCTGCTTTCCAAAAGCCCCATTTCCCAAGGCGACGGCCATGGCCAGTACCTACCAGTTGGCCATCCGAATCACCCTGAATTCCAACTCCCAGAAGTTGAATATTGGAAAAAAACCTTCCCTGGAGAGCTTATTGCCTGTCACTTGCTATTTCTAATGAATAGCCTCTGTTCGCTTACATTTTATACATTTTGAGGAACTAACCAAGCTGTATGAGCTAAAAAAATGTGCCACATGAACAATATACTTTGAAAAAGCTGATGTTTCGAGTTTACTTTGGAAATGATCATAAGTTAATCTGACAGAGGTTGAAGGCACATATTATACTAGTTATATGTGTCATATATTGTTGAGACACTGTGTGGTGCTCCTAGCTTACAGCCAATCAGGGACAATGCTCAATCCATATTTATTCCCCAAATGTAGTGCATTTTTTCTCCATTCCTCACCCCCTCCCCTACTCTGGCATCTGCTCCACTACAGCTGGGCTTTCTTTCTCTTCTCCTAGATCCTCAGAGCTGTGTATCTTAGGGTCTCTATCCCACCTTTGTCCTCCCCCTTACCCAGTCTATTAGCCAGGAGCAGCGAGCTGTTCTCTCTGCAAATGCGAGTGGATAGATAAGTCTAGGCCTGGCTGTTGGAAAGCAGTCATTCAGTAATAAAAGATAAAAGGCTTAAAAACACAGATTATGTAAAAATAAGTCAGGGTATCAATGATATAAAATTATTTCTAGTTTGGACGAACTAACAACATTAGAAAACTGCGGCTCCCAAATCAAGGCTGGGAGGACATATAGGAAGATGACTCCCTCATTGTGGAACCGCTCTGTTAGATTTGAAATTTGGGCCAAAGTAGCTCATGGTATATGGTATAGGTAGCTGCAAAGTGTTGTCCCGTGACCAGAACATCATTCATAAATATAGAGGGCCACACACCGTGACAGAACATCTTGATTGAACTAGAAATATCCTCAAACAAATTCAATATTTAAACTTCTGAAACATGAACTGAAACTGCAGAAGAAGAAATGAAATCTATTTTGAGAAAGAAAAGGAAAGTGAAAAAGCATGAGAAATAGGAAACTTTACGAAGGTTACCAAGCTTTTCTATGCTTTCATCATTTAAGCAGTAGTCTACTTCTATTCCTATTTTTCAGTGGTTTGCAAAAGAGCATATGGGTTAATGCACACTAAAGAACTGATATCAAAGGAAATGGCATACATGTAGTTGATATTATAATATTAAGAACAAGGACTATCTTCCATTATTGAACTTATGATATGGACTTCAACATGCAAATAAACCTGATTTATACAGAAAGGTATAACCCCCAATTTTCAGACACACAGTAAAAAACCTGGGGTTGCAGGAATTTAGTTTATATGAAGTTCAAAGTTTATTCTGCTTTTAATCTATTAGACGAAGGTGCAGTCTACAAACATCCCAACTAGGATTTTCTGAAATGTCTACTAGATGGAAGTACTGTAGCACCCTGCGAAATAACCAAAGTCAGAGGGAGAGTGGCCCCAGATTCCTCTGTGCTCCTTTTCCCTGGGCTGGACCTGCATGTTTGCACCTCTTCTAAGCTGCTTTTCTTATTAAATCTAACTGTGCCATTTTGTTTCCAACAAACGAACCCTTGGTGTTGCAGCCCTGTAACTTCCCCAAGAGAAAGCACACAAGGCACGGCTGCTGCCAGCTAAGCGAGATCGTTCCCCATTTGCCGAACCACATCTGAGCCAGGACAGAGAAGTGGATGTCTGAGGCTTTCATATTTGCCCCAGAGAACTTCAAAGCCTGCTCTAGAAACACATCAGCAGCTTCGCACTCTCCTTGTAGTCTTCTGATTATATCTGGTGCAGTCATCTTTTTTTTAACAATTTTTACATATTGATTTTAGCAAGAGAGGAAGTGGGGGGTGTGTGTGGGGGAGACGGGAACATCTGGTCCCGTATGTTACTTGACGGGGATCAAACCGGCAACCTCTGAGCTTCAGGACAATGTTCTAACCAATGGAGCCATCCAGCCAGGGCTGGCGCAGTCATCTTTTCAAATGAGAATGAAGCTGTTTCTCCCCCAACGCAGGGAAGACATGCATGCAGCAGATTTCTCTGCTAGCATTAGTGAAGGATTTTTCAGAGCCAACTAGGGATTGTGGCTGAGAGTGGTTGGCCAGGGCTGTGTGGTCTGTGATCATGAAATATGATTTCCCCCCTAGAAAATGAACCGCCGCTAGCCATTCCTGCTCTGGCTCACTTGTCAGCTCCACATCCTCTACCCCCTCCCGTAAACGCCTGGTATATCTCAGAGCTAGTCCTGGACCAGGTTTTCCTGCTTGCCTCTACCCTCACTCCTGCGTGAGCTCATCCTCCCCCATGGCTTCAGAAACAGCCATGTGCCAATGACACCCACAGTTATAACTCAGCCCTGACCTCTCTTGCAGATTCATTTTGTAAATGCAGTCAAGGTTCTTCTTTTCCTTCGCTATTTGGTAGGCATCTCAAGTGTATCACGTCAAAAACTGAATCATGGATGCCCCTGCTGCCCCCCAAAGAACTCCTCCTCCATTCTTCACTATCTTCATTTAAAGCATCCCTTCCATCCATTTGTTCGTCAGAGACCTGGGAGTCACCCATCATTCCATTCTCCCCCTTACCCAGTCTATTACCAAATGCTTTCTATTTTACCTTTCTCAGTTTTCTAAGTTCTATCCACTTCCCTCCATCTCCACAGACATCAGCCTAGTTTATGCCCCTTTCCAATCTCTTCCCACATAGTAGTTTTTTTTAATGTAAATTAGAAGATGATATTCGATATAAATTGTTTGCTAACCATCACTCCTTCTTGTTCTTGAAATTACAGGTCTATCTCTACTTCTAATTGGATCTCTGATTAAATATGTAACAGAGGGATGGAACAAAAGTATGTCCTGAAAAACAATGAAGATGTGAATAGATGTTATCAAGGAGAAAGTGCTGCAAGTATTGAGTTAATGTTTTACCTATTTGAATGAGTTCACTTGTGTTTGAAACTATATAACCTGATCAGGCAGTGGTGTAGTGGATAGAGCATCAACTTGGGACACTGAGGACCCAGGTTTGAAACCCCAAGGTCACCAGCTTGAGCGCAGGCTCACCAGTTTGAGTGCAGGGTCACCAGCTTGAACATGGGATCACAGACATGACCCTATGGCTGCTGGCTTGAGCCCAAAGGTTGCTGCTGGCTTGAAGCCCCAGGTCACTGGCCTGAGCCCAAGGTCACTGGCTTGAGCAAGGGGGTCACTGGCTTGGCTGGAAAAGGCACATATGAGAAAATAAGCAATGAACAACTAAGGTGCCATAACGAAGAACTGATGCTTCTCATCTCTCTCCCCTCCTGTCTTTCTCTATCTCAAAACAACAACAAGAAAAATATATATATATATATACATGTACGTTGTTGACTAGTGAAAAATGATGCCGTATATTTAAAATAAACATATGGCAAAATTTAAAAGTGTTTCATAGAAATAGTTGTAAATGTTATTTTGCACCTACTTATCTTACCTCCCCTCCCCCCAGCTTCTACATCTCCTTTCTTGGCTTAATCAAAAGTCCATTTCAGCAATGTTTGCTGAAAAGTAAGTTGATATTCAGGGAATCCTGGCTTTAGCATCAACAATTATAAATCTGGAGATAAATATCAATGGTAAAAACATACTGACACTTGTATACATTGAATAAAAAGAAAGTACTTAGCATTGACTAATAAAAACTATAGTTTCATGAAATTAACAAAAATTCCCCATTACATTACTACAACAAAGAAATTGCTAATACTGTGAAGCACTGAAGTCACTCTTTTACGAGGTCTCCAGCAAATATATTTCTTCATCCATCAAATTTGTTATTCCTGGTTTCAACGGTGACCACAGATGCATATTTATATCACTGCTAATTCTTGCCTAGTTAAAATTTGATCAAGTGGGCCCAGTCTTAGGAAAGATGGGGAAAAAAATACTTAGAGAACATGGCTGGCTATGGTGGTATGTTAATAAAAGTTCTTTAAATAAATATATAAAATCTTATCTCTCTTACGTCTGAGTAACTCTAAATCTAAGTGGGGCTTAACAGAAAACAGCTTTGGGGATAAGCAAGTGGTCATAACCAACTGTAAACACTGTCACAAGAAGTCAACAGGCAGCGCTGACCTCCAGACACTGGGATTTGGGAGTGCTCCAGGAAGGCAAGGGACAGTCCAAGTGGCTGGAGAGCCTCCACACTCAAAAAACCCAAAGTGAGAAATTCAACAGGACAGAGAAGGAGAAGCAAACAAGAAGAAAAAGGGAGAGCAGGAGATGGGGCGAGGACCACTGTCAGCAGAGGAACTGAGCTTCCAGCAGGGATGGGGTGCTACCCTGGCGGGTCAGAGAATTGACCACAGCAGTCAGCTGGAGGCGATCTTATCCAGAGAGAAGAGGCAAGTGCCAGGCACCTTACCCCCCAACATCGCTCTTCAGTTACACGAATGGAGACCCAAAACAAAAGAACATCATCTTGAGAGAATCAATACGTCTGGGATCCTTAACCTGATACCAAACACAAATTTTTCTGTGTATGAATTTTCCTGACACCACGTGGTTAAAAACCAATGGAATGCATCATCGCCTGTCAAGCCGAGTCATTCACTCCGTGTTACTTACTGCTTCCAAAAAGTACATGCTCATTTAGCCTGACCAGGCGGTGGCGCAGTGGACAGAGCGTCGGACTGGGATGCAGAGGACCCAGGTTCGAGACCCCAAGGTCACCAGCTTGAGCGTGGGCTCATCTGGTTTGAGCAAAAGCTCACCAGCTTGGAACCAAGGTCACTGGCTCAAGCAAGGGGTTACTCAGTCTGCTGAAGGCCCATGGTCAAGGCACATATGAGAAAGCAATCAATGAATAACTAAGGTGTCACAATGCACAACGAAAAACTAATGATTGATGCTTCTCATCTCTCCGTTCCTGTCTGTCTGTCCCTGTCTATCCCTCTCTCTTACTCTTTCTCTGTCTCTGTAAAAAAAAAGAAAACAAAAGAAAAAAAAAAGTACATGCTCATTTAAAAAGGTAACCTAATAAAAAAGACAAATGTAAGGGTAAGTGGTGACTTTAAAATTGGCCAATAAAGAGAAAAGATATCACTGGGTAGCTTTTTAATAGCATACGAGGAACTGTAAAGCACTTCCTTCCAGATGCTTTTCTTACTTTTTTAGCAAGAGAGAGAGACAGACAGGGAGAGAGATGAGACGCATCAATTCTTCATTGCAGCACCTTAGTTGATCATAGATTGCTTTCTCCTATGTGCTTTGACCAGGGGCTCTAGCTGAGCCAATGACCCCTTGCTCAAGCCAGTGACCTTGGGCTCAAGCCAGCAACAATAGAGTCATATCTATGATATCACACTCAAGCCAGTGAGCCCACCCACAAGCTGGTGAGCCTGCACTCAAGGGAGATGAGACTGCACTCAAGCCAACAACCTAAGGTTTCAAACCTGGGTCCTCAGCGTCCCTGGTCAACGCTCTATTCACTGCACCACTACCTGGTCAGGCTAGATTCTTTTTGTTGTTCTTCTCTTTGCTATTTGATAACCCTGAATTGTAGAAAACTGATAGTGCTGCAAACGGCTCTTGCCCACAGAGACACACACATCTAGTGGAGGTGCAACTGATTTCTCATTTCCTTGTTTGCCTGTGCTGCACTTGGAATTCTCCTTTTATAATTCTCCAATTATAAGAGCTTACTCATTCACCATTCATTAATGAGTTAAGGAACATCTTTGACATGCACATTTTGTATTTGTATGAAAGTCATGAGCTTACCTTCTTAAAAACATACCCCTTAACACATATTAATTTAAAGTAAAAAAAAAACAAACGCCTGACCCAGTGGCGTAGTGGATAGAGCATCAGAGTGGGATGCAGAGGACCCAGGTTCGAAACCCCAAGGTCACCAGCTTAAGCATGGGTTCATCCGACTTGAGTGCGGAGTCGCTGGCTTGAGTGTGGGATCATAGACATGACCTCATGGTCACTGGCTTGAGCTCAAAGGTCACTGGCTTGAAGTCCAAGGTTGCAGGCTTGAGCCCAAGGTCTCTGGCTTGAGCAAGGGGTCACTTGCTCTGCTGTAGCCCTCAGTCAAGGCACATATGAGAAAGCAATCATTGAACAACTAAGGTGCCACAAGGAAGAATTGATGCTTCTCATCTCTCTCCCTTCCTGTCTGTCTGTCCCTAGCTGTCCCTCTTTCTACCTCTCTCTCTCTCTGTCTCTGCCAAAAATAAATAAATAAATAGATAAATAAATAAATAAAGTAAAAAAAAATAAAGTACAGTATAAGCTTGTCGAGAACTAATACATATTTCCTGTGGCAACTTAGTCCCTCAGGATCCTGGAAAAGAGGAGTTTACTTATGTAAGTGCAAATATTCTGTATCTAATGGCTCCGTGTACTGCCGCACTGCTCAGGGGTAGCACTGAGACTTGGTTTCCCCATCTATAATATGAATAATGTCCCCCACCCCAGGGAGTTGTTCCGAAGATGAATGAACGCAGACCACACAGGACATGTCTCACACAATGCCTGGCACAGAACAGCCTTCTCCACAGGTTTGTTTAGAGAACCCAACAAACTGCACTTCAAATACATTCTGATGGTCCTTTGTACTGAATCACATTTGGACAAAATTAATCAACTCCTTCTGAAAGTAACGTGGATCTGGGAAATGCAAAATACCAGATGGTTGTGTGAAAACAGGGACCTCACACAGTTCACTTAGTGAGAAGCTACATTTCATGTTCCATGATGACATTTTCTAAAAAAACTAATACATATTAAAACTTCATTAGGGAATTTCTCTTTTTTAAAGGGGTGGAATCTCTTGTTAGCAACAGATTCAGGACTACAGGGATGCTGACAGGTAGTGTGAGGGTATTTTGTCTGGAGAAACCTGGAGAACAGAATTACGGGCTACTACAAAGAGACAGGAGAAGAAACAGTGTCAACATTCATGCACAACTGTGCAACAGAAGCAAGATGTAAAGGAAATGGGCCAAACATAAAAGTTGAAGTGAAAACCCACAGCAGCCGACAAGATCATGCAGTCACGTTACCTCATGCAGCGGAGAACCCGAGACAGGGCAAAGAGCCAATAAGAGCCGCATGGTTAGAAATAACAGGCTCAAGGTCGAGAGTCCTAGATTGTAAACTTGGGTGCAATTTAATTTCTTTGAATCTCAGTTTTCTCATCAGCTAAGTAGGGCGTCATTTCAGCTTAACTGAGATTTAATGAGGCGCAAATCTGAAAACACCCAGCGCACGCTGGTCTCATGACAAAGTACAAACGCGCACTGAGTTACGCTCCTTTATTTAATATCATTTGAAAAGGAGGAGCAGGGACTCCAACCGAACATTTACATGCACTGTGTTCTTTCTACTCATTTCTTCTTTTATTCCCTATTTTCCAAATTTGCGGACAAGAGAAATTATGTCATAAGGGAGACACTATGAAGCCTTTCTCTGTATGATCTCAGACTACTTTTGTTATATTCATTCTGGAAGTTCTTCATGATTCTGTGTCTCTTATTCCCTTGGCTTAGTTTTGTGATGATTGACAATTGAAAAATGTCATTTTCTGAGTTTCAACTCCTTTAACTTCCTATTAGACCCCATCTCTGCTCCGAGAATGTCATGATGCCTCAACTGCTTTCTGCACGGAAGAAACTCTCACAAGAGATCCCTGCTGCTCTAGTTCCCTAATCCAAGATTGGGAGAAAGTTTGGTGATATTTGTATGAAGTGGTGCCGTTGGACCCCAAGGAATGTCAGCCTGGTAAATATTAGGACAGAAGTTACAGGAATAGAAATAAATGTTGTGGCTACCGCAAGGCAGAGTGGGAGGTTGACGGCTTGACAGCCCACTAGCTACGACCATATTTTGAAGTTTTACCGCCTAATTCCTAGAACTGCCCAGAATCTGCACTTATTTTACTGAAGCTTCACAACCACTTTTAGGAGGTTATTATTATTCCCATTTTACACACAGGGTGACTGATGCCCTGAGAAATTAAGTTACTTTCTCAAGACCACAGGTCAATAGTGGGAGATGAACTTGAATGCTGATATGTCTAATACCAAGCTATTCTCTCAAGAATGTCATAATACTACATAAACTTTTTTCCCCTTCTAAACCTGAGCTTTAAAAAGACAGCTTCCTCTTGCAGCTATGGGAAGACCTAGTAATAGTCAACAAAGTAAAGTGAAAGAAGAGAAAAGAGAAAAGAAGAAAAGGGAAGAGAAGAAAGAGAAAAGAAAAGAAAAAAGAAAAGAAAAGGAAGAGACTAGTTCTCTCTAGGGAAGGAAATGGATTCCCTAACATAGATCAACCCAGCTGACTTAAAAACTGTATTTTCAGGGATAACGTGGAGCAGTTTTAAAACATTTTAAAATATAATTTTAAAAATTTATAAAGAACTTGTAAATCTCAACACCAGGAAGGTAAAAAATCTAACCAAAAAATGGGCAAAAGAAATGAATAGACACTTCTCCAAAGAGGACATATAGATGGCCAATAGGCATATGAAAAAATGCTCAACATCACTAATCATTAGAGAAAGGCAAATTAAAACCACAATGAGATATCACCTCACACCAGTCAGAATGGCGCTCATCAACAAAACAACACAGAATAAGTGCTGGCGAGGATGTGGAGAAAAGGGAAACCTCCTGCACTGCTGGTGGGGATGCAGACTGGTGCAGCCACTGTGGAAAACAGTTTGGAGATTCCTCAAGAAATTAAAAATTGAACTGCACTTTGACCCAGCTATCCCACTTTTAGGAATATATCCTATGAATACCAAATCACTAATTCAAAGAAAGAAATGCACCCCCATGTTTATGGCAGCATTGTTCACAATAGCCAATATCTGGAAACAGCCCAAGTGTCTGTCAGTGGACGAGTGGATTAAAAAGCTTGGTACATATACACAATGGAATACTACTCAGCGGTGAAGAAGAAGGAAATCTTACCTTTTGTGACAACATGGATAGACCTGGAAACTATCATGCTAAGTGAAATAAGCCAGGCAGAGAAAAAAAAAATCATATGACCTCACTCATTTGAGGAATCCAGTGAACAATGTGAACTGAGGAACGGAACAGAGGCAGAGGAGGGATCAAAGGGACCAGAGGAAAAGCGGTCAGAGGGAAAGTGAAAGAGAAGAGGGGATCAGAGAAGGGAAAGAGATTAGTGAAATTTTATATATATAACACAGCATTATAGAGAACAGGACAGCAAATCCTGGAGGGAAGGCATTGGGGGGAGGGGCAAGGGGAACATGGGGGTGGGGGGAGATATATTCAGTGGGACACTTGAATCTATGTAAACACAATAAATTAAAACCATAAATAAAAAAATATATATATTGATATATAATTTAACACAAAAGATATGCTTATGGTGTTCAAAAGCCAGAATGAAAATATATAAAGTGGAAAGTCTCTTTCTCAGCTTGACCACCCACCGTATGGTCCTCACCCCAACCAACCCTTGCTGCCAAGAGCCAACAACTGTTCTTAGGGTTTGGTATCCTTTCAGAGTCAGATTTTTTCTTTTTCCCCTGCATTGGTAAACATAGATATGAATAGATACTGAGCAGTGTAAGTATTGCAGGCTTGCAATTCTTAAAAAATACAGCTGTGACTGAGAGACTATAAACTGTGTAAGTGTTCATAATTCCATGCATGACTCTGACATAAAATGATGAGATGCTCGAGGCCCATGGCTATTATCTTTGCCTGTTCCCAGCCATGCAATAGATGAGAGCCCTTTAATGAGTGAAGAGAAGGAAGTGAGTGGGAAACACAGGTCTTTATTTAATGGGTGGGGGGATATAAGTGTTATGATTAGGGCAATCCTAGAGTTTATTAACTAAATGGGATACTTTTGTAAAGAGCACTCTTTAGTAATTACACCCTGACAACAAATCTGTGACTGTCTTTGGTAAATGTAAGTAGTCACTAGAGACTTCTTAAGTACTTAAGCACTAAAGA
This sequence comes from Saccopteryx leptura, assembly GCF_036850995.1. Taxonomy (NCBI): domain Eukaryota; kingdom Metazoa; phylum Chordata; class Mammalia; order Chiroptera; family Emballonuridae; genus Saccopteryx; species Saccopteryx leptura. The sequence continues at coordinate 177,439,493 of NC_089506.1, read as the reverse complement.
CATTCACTCAAGACTAAATAAGAAAGGGTCAAATATAAGGACTGCCCAAACACTTAGGACCTGAGGAATTTCCTGGGAACCCCCCAGGAGCACCAGCCAGCATTCTTTCCCAAATTACTTTAACAACACCAACACAAAAATAGTTCTTAAAGAAGTTAAGAGTCTTATGGGTGCGGATCCTGTGTAGTTAAATAAGTTTGGGAAACAGTGCGTGCTAAGGCCCCCTTTGAGATGCACAAAATGCAGGGATAATATTAAAGGTCTTGAGCATCAGTGAAGTAAAGGAACATATTAACATTACCCACGTTTTCCACAGAGGACCCACGCACAAGTTTATAGAATAAGGTCAGTGAGATTTACTGGCTCACAATTTGACTTAGGTCCTTACTATTCAGAATGAGTTCATAATCATCTCATGCCCATGGTGGAGGGCAAGATAGGCAGTCAGACAAAGCGGCGTCTGCGTGGGTCAGAAGCGTGGCTCTCTCACTGGGTGCCCGTGTCCCTGTGGCAAAGCACCTAACCTCTCTATGCCTCAGTTTCCTCACGTACAAATGGAGATCCCTCAGGTCTTTATGAGGATTAAATTAAAACGATCTATATGAACTGCTTAGAATAGTACCAGATGTAAAATTGTTGTGTTGGTTTCTATGAACTAATTACTATTGTCATTAATATTGCTATCATTATTAAGGAAGATATTGTTGAAGTTCTGCTGCTTTGGGATGACCTAGTCTTTTGATCATGTCTTGTGAAGTAGGAGTGAGGGGAGAAGAGAGTACATTAACCCAGAGACATTAATCATTCAACAAAACTTGTGTTGAATATTTATCAGAGACTGTGGCTTCAAAGACAAATAGCACTCTCCCTTGTCTCAGGGTACTCTGTAACACGGGGTGGGAGGCCGAATGAACAGTTAGGCAGAATGCAAAATGCAATGGTAGCAAAAAAAGCGGAACATTAAAATTTTGCTACATGGAGTGAGAGAGGGAGGCAAGGCTTGAAGAAGTTTTCACAAAGGGATTGACCCAAGAAATAGACCTTGAAGAAGAAAAAAAAAATCTGTCTCAAAGAAATATATGTGATTGCATTCCAGAGCTAACCTAATGAATGTCTACTGGCTGGTTAGGGGCTAAAAATTCTATTCAGCATTGTACCTATAGGTCAGATACCCAAGGATGCATGTGCATCCACTGGATTTTAGAAAAACTTTAAACACAAACTATATATAAGGTCATCAAGGCTCAGAACAATTCTATTTATTTATTTATTTATTTATTTATTTTTGTATTTTTCTGAAGCTGGAAACGGGGAGAGACAGTCAGACAGACTCCTGCATGCGCCCGACCGGGATCCACCCGGCACACCCACCAGGGGGTGACGCTCTGCCCACCAGGGGGCGATGCTCTGCCCCTCCGGGGCGTCCCTCTGTTGTGACCAGAGCCACTCTAGCGCCTGGGGCAGAGGCCAAGGAGCCATCCCCAGCGCCCGGGCCATCTTTGCTCCAATGGAGCCTCGGCTGTGGGAGGGGAAGAGAGAGACAGAGAGGAAGGAGTGGGGGAGGGGTGGAGAAGCAGATGGGCGCCTCTCCTGTGTGCCCTGGTCGGGAATCGAACCCGGGACTTCTGCACGCCAGGCCGACGCTCTACCACTGAGCCAACCGGCCAGGGCTGAGAACAATTCTTTACGAAGGTACTTGGTTTTCCCTAGGGTATTGGAAGGGAGCGGACAGATAGAACAGGTATCTGGGTCAGCATTCTTGTGACACAGGCCAACTGCATCCAAAAGGCCTGGAGTTTCTTAGAAATATAGAATGCCAGACCTACTGAATCAGAGTCCCAAGAACTGAAGATAAGAAGCTGTATTTGTAGGCCCTGAATCAAGATCAGTGGATTATTGTAGCTGTTGAGCCAAGAGCAATGTCCACCTATAGTCTGTTAGCCATTCAGGACCCCAATGGAAATGACCAACTCAATTGGGAGAAACATGGTAAAAAATAAAATAAGAAGCTGCATTTGTTAGAAGCATCCATGTGGTTCAGCTGTCTAATAAAGCTGGAGGACCCCAGCTCTAAGGTGTACTTCTATAAGGCTGTACTTTAAATTGTTCAAATAGACTGGTTTTGGTCGATAGCGGCTATGAAGGCATGCTGTGAGTAGCTAGGAACAGATTTGATTCCTTCTCAAAGTTTTTTCACTAGAAATATAGATGTAAGCTTCTGCACAGAACCCAGAGAAATTATTTTCAGAATATAGTTTATTACATTAAAGCCTGAAAGAATTTTGATAATGTACCCAAGAGAATAGAGAAGTTACTGCCTTTTAAATGCTACTTCAACCAAAATGTAAACAAGGCCTCACTCTATCAATGGGCATCAAGTTAAATGAAACATCTTATAAACATTTATACAAAACTGACTTTAGTGAACTCTCCTTTTTCTTTTTAAATTAAATGAACCCTTCCTTATTTATTAGGTTGGTTAAGATACGTTATGGTTTTCTTAAAGACTTTTCAATGAAGCTGTGTTTATTTACATTTTTTCTGGAGGACATCAAGCCTCTCCACTGTTGATATAGTCCAACCTCACACCAGAATATCGAGGGAAATCCTCTAACAAGCTCCATGAATTTCTATGCTTTTCCACACCCAAGTTCTCCCATCTTGCCAGAGGCCTTAGCTTCTGATGAATATTTATATTCACGCAGTGTTCAGAAAACCAGTAACAGATTTTAAAATCTAGCTCACTGAAGTGCAGTTTAGTTACTGCACCCGCCCCTAAAACTGGCACCAGCGGTCAACACACCCTTTCTGGTCTCATCAGGTTGCTCCTGGCCACACAAGGACAACCAGACAAAATTATAGCTGACATTTGTGTAGAACTCTATAGCTTGAAAAATATTTTCACCAACAAGAGAGTGTTTGTTCTGGTTTGGTCCTCTTATTACTTAACCCTGTGAATGCCAGATGAGAGAACTGAGGCTCAGACATCCAGTGACTTGTCTGAGGGCATATAATTAGTGGCAGAGCTCAGATACATTGCTGCCTACACGGCTGCTCTATCAGAAAAGTGAAATTAAGACACTGTTCATTGTTTATGAATTTCCTATCAAATGCCACAATGCTGCTTAGCCAGCTACAGAACCCATTACTTTTTCTTTTTTCTTTTTTTCTTTTTTTTTTTGTATCTTTCCAAAGTTGGAAACGGGGAGGCAGTCAGACAAACTCCTGCATGCACCGACCGGGATCCACCCAGCATGCCCACCAGGGGGCAATGCTCTGCCCATCTGGGGCCTTGCTCTGTTGCAAGCAGAGCCATTCTAGTGCCTGAGGCAGAGGCCATAGAGCCATCCCCAGTGCCCGGGCCAACTTTGCTCCAATGGAGCCTTGGCTGTGGGAGGGGAAGAGAGAGACAGAGAGGAAGGAGAGGGGGAGGGGTGGAGAAGCAGATGGGTGCTTCTCCTGTGTGCCCTGGCCGGGAATTGAACCCGGGACTCCTGCATGCCAGGCCGATGCTCTACCACTGAGCCAACCGGCCAGGGCAGAACCCATTTCTTAGAGTTTGTTGCCCAAGATAAAGCAACTCCTTGTAACAAAAACAGCAGGAATAGACATAGTACAGAATAGACACTAAAGAAAAGCTATGATATGTATCTACCCTCTCCCTGCCTTCCCCTTTCTCTGCCTGAAAAAGTCCCGCTCATCCTTTAAGGCTTAGTTTAAATGCCACCTTTTCTAAATCCAATGGTGGAACAATCTCTCCAAATCCAAAGAGGAAGAAATCTCTCCTTTTAACATGCTTTTCAGCCTTGTGGGAGAGTTAACTTCCTAACTTACACCTCACTTGATTATGATTTTTGCCAACTGAGGTACCATGCCCATTCAGCTCATGTTTTCAAAATGTTTAACGTGTGTGCTCCGGCTAGCATGGAGTGAACTATACTCCAGTTCTCAAATCTTCCTCCATGAAACCATCAATATTTTTTTACAGCAATTCATGAAGATGTGTCAGGAAGTCAATTCAATTCCGTATATCTAAAGCTTAACAGATAAATTTACTTCTTACTCCATGAACAAAAACATAGCCTCACATCTGGGATATAAATATTTTTTGTTTTAAAGGGGTGGAATTTATATAAAAGACATACCTTTTCTTTTTTTGTCTATTGCTTTTCTCTGCTGCCCTTTGCCAATACATGCAGAATAACCCACCACTTTTGTGTGGAGAAGTGACCATATTTAGCTAACTCAATTGCTACAGCAAGTGTTTTCGAATCATCCATGCAAATATCCCAACCCCATCTGTTTGAATATTTTGGGAGCAGTAACCTCTTGGCCCCAGTTTGGGCATTTCTCAAATATGCTTCTTGGCACTGCCTCCCAACATTCTTGTCAAAACCTTTCTCCAATAACTGTATTAAAATGTCAAGCTAGTCATGCATTTTATAGCCATGTCAATGTCCTAGAGGCTAGATCCTGTTAAAGGCAAGCCAATGGTAAGATAGGATCTGCTGGGCCTTAAACAATGTCACTTCAATATCAAGATACACTGAAGCTCTGAACTCTAGGATGAAACCGTGGAAAAACCCCAGAGGGTCTCAGGAGCAGTGTTGCTCACTGCTCGGTACTTCCAATGTGGCCCTTTTCTGTGAAGTGGTTTCTCCCGTTTCTAATCTTTTCTCCTGGCACCTAATGCTCAGGTTTTCCCACTTTATTAAGATCAGGATATCTGGCAGAGGTTGTAACCAGAACACTCCATTATTTGCCCTGAACACTGTTATCCTGTTCTTAGAATTAGTGGCTGTTGTTAGAAAATTGAGCAATTGAACCCCCAAATCTGTGTTTCTAGTTTCCCTTGAAACATGGTTAGATCTGACCAAAATGGTCCCACATTCACACACGGTAACAATTGTCTTGAGATCAACTGTGACTGCCGCCTTTAGAAGAGACTACTCTCTGCAACTCACCACAAGCCCTCCCTGGCCATTGTCTCACAGTTTATGTTCATTTCCCAGCTCTGTAGGCATTTGCGTGCGCAGCTCCTTCCTTACAGAATTCAATGTGATTATATTGCAGAGTCAACCTACAGAACTCCTATTGGCTGGTAAGGAATTACAAATTCTGCCCATCTGTGTATGTCAGAGAGCAAAGAACATGTGTATAAGTCTTACAGATTTTACAAATAATTTAAACATAAATTATGTATACCCAGTGAGTTTCTAAGGAGTGGTGGGAAGGTTAAGAGTAATAATGTTTTGTGTTTATAACACTTGTTATTTGGTCACAGACTTCAGGAAGCTTCATTCGGGCATCAAAACCTGCCCCCATTTCTATATGTGTTAACTGGGTCACAGAGAGGTGGTAAATTTGTCAAAGTTACAAAGATCGTGGGAGAAAGCCCAACTTGGTTTTTCCATACCAGGTTGGAGCTCTACCAGCAAATATACTTACAGCAGAAAAGCCTTCCCCCAGTCATTCAGTCATTCACTCAACACATTTTTACTGACCACCTACTGTGTGCGAGACAAAGTGCCTGCTCTCAAGAAGCACAGATTCTAGTAGAGGGAGATCCGAACCATAAACAAACAAGTAAAAAATTGTCAAGTAGTGACAGGGGCTGAAGGAAAAGGCGCATGTGCGTGTGTGTGTGTGTGTGTGTGTGCGCGCGCTGGGAAAGAGTATGATACGGGATGCGGGGGAAGCTTTGCTGTTTTACCCGAGGTAGAGGGGGTAGGCTTCTCTGAAAAGAAGCCATTTCAGCAAAGATGTGAAGGAAGTAAGGGGGAGCCATCTTGGGCGAAATCCTATCCATTCCCGCACAATCCTTCCCAAGTAGCTCCTCTTCCAGGAAGCCTATACTGACTAAGTCAGAAATGTTCTGTCTCCAACTCTTAACTGCAAACTACTTTATATCATATTCATTTGTTTCCATTTTCTCTGAAAGTAAAATCCTTGGGACTGGTTATAATTTATTATTTATTTATTGCCATATTGAATGCTCAATCTTTATCTCCTGGGTTAAAAATATTCACAGGCCCTTTTGAAGGTACAGAAAGATGGGGGTAGGAATGGGGGATGAATAATATATTTTTTTATAATACACAAAGTAAGAGGCTATAAATGAATTACATTACCATATCTCAAATACCTAACCTAAGATAGCAATATGCCAATGTAATTCTTTGAAAAATGTTTATTCTAGTCTGACCAGGCGGTGGCGCAGTGGATAGAGCACTGGACTGGGTTGTGGAGGACCCGGGTTTGAGACCTCAAGGTCGCCAGCTTGAGCGTGCGCTCATCTGGTTTGAGCAAAGCTCACCAGCTTCAGCCCAAGGTCAGTGGCTGGAGCAAGGGGTCATTTGGTCTGCTGTAGCCACCACCCCCGCCCCCTGTCAAGGCACATATGAGAAATCAATCAGTGAACAACTAAGAAGCTGCAATAAAGAATTGATGTTTCTCATCTCTCCCTTCCTGTCTGTCCTTATCTGTCCCTCTCTCTGTCTCTCTCTGTCTCTGCCAAAAAAAACAAACAAACAAATGTTTATTCTAAATGAGTCCATGTATAATTAAAGATAGGCATCCAAAACAATCATCTCTTGATAACATTTGGAATTGGTAAAAATTACTGTATAACCCACACTCAGATGAGCTAATAAGATAATTAGCTGTTCGTAAGACAGATGTTGCTTTCTTAAGATTAAAATGAGCATGTTTTAAAGGATTAATTCATAAAACTGGAAACTTTAAAAAAGCATAAATTCCACCTTTCTTTGCTAGTTTGTTAAGAAAAAGCTGAAGATTAAGTTGAGATATAGTGTAAAATCTTAAGTTTTATATTTTGTCCTCACTGAAATTGACTAATTTAAATTAAATTTAGAATTAAAAATAATAAGGTCCCCCAAGAATCATAAAGTCAGTTTGTTAAAATAACTGTAATCCTTTGGTGCTGATGACACATACTTGATCTATTAAACAGATTTTTAATAAATAAATAAATAAATAAGACCATAATAGCTGTTCTCTTATAAGACTGAAAAATGTTAATATATTAACTTGTCACAGAGATGGATTATTTCCCTAATGGTAGGTATATGGGTTAAAATAAACTATGGCAAATAACATAGCAGATCAATTTTAAGGCTAGTTGCCCAACAACAACAATATAAATCATTTCTTTAGACTACTTGGGCGGCCCCTGCTTTTTGTAGCTTTATCTTTTCACCCACTTGTTCTGCACTCCAAACCTAAGGCCACCTCTCACCATTCCTATCACCAGGCCTATTTTTAGAAATGGAAGAAGCCATGAAGACCACAGAGGCCTAAAGGTTAATTCAGGGTCACAACGTGACCCCCATTAACTCCTTCTGGTCACTGGTTTTCCCTGTGAGAGGTGCTTCATGTTGGGATCATCAAAATTACAAACAGAACGTCCTTTTAAATAGAGCCAATGAACTTTTGGCTGGCAACATGTTTTGGTTGGGCCCCGATAATGTTTTTTCTTTTAAAGATTCAGATAAAATTCATATAACAGTCACCACTGTAGCCATTTTAAAAGTGTACAATGCAACAACTTTTATTAAATGCACAATGTCATGCATCACCACCACCATCGGACTTGAGAACATTTTCATCACTTCAAAAATGGGAACTCGTAATGCTTTAATATTTTTTGTAATTAATAAAACACATGAAAAAATCGGCAGCAGTAACATCAAAATTCACCTTTCCAGCTTTTCAAGAAAATGACCTGGCAACACTGGTGGGATGCTGGGGGAGGTACACATCCTGCCCAGTACACCACCTGCCAACCTGCCTACAGGAGCCAGAAAGTTACCCAAGGCCTATGAGTTAGCCCCCCTGCTTTACACGATCAGAGGCTCACAGTTATGAAGCACTTTTCAGAGAGCCCTGGGTGTGACCTCAGCAGGGACTCTGTGGGTTAAGGCTCTCTGTTCCCCAGGCTGCCAATCAAGCTGAGCCTGACTGTTTCCTCGCTCTGACTCTCCAACAGATCTCCTGGCTTCCACCACCTTCTTTACTCACCTTTCCCTCATCCCAGGATCTTTGCTGAAATCTCTCTTCATCCAAAACGCCACCCTGTATCTACCTGAGCAACATCCTAAACCTTCGTCTTCTTTGTACCACTATCATGACTTACCGTCTGTAAGTAGACAGCATTTTATTTTCCAATGGTTACTTAACAAATTTTTATTTCAAAAATAAATTTGTTTTAAAAGGAAACTATATACTCTATGTAACTGGGAGCTGATACTACTCCCCTAAATATATTATAATCATAAAAAATCATTAAAATTCTTTTAAATGATAAAAGTCAATTCAATGAGAAAAAAAATTCCCAATATTATTTGTTTCTAGCCAAATGTTGTTGCATGCCAAAGGCTCCGAGCCCCATGTCTACCTGTGTGGTACAAAAGGAGGTGAATCAGGATAAGTAAGGTCACCAAAAGTCAACAGCCCCACACAGGTGTTCTTTGTGAATGATACAAAGTATTCCAAAAGGGCTCTTCTTCTTGTGTGACTGAAGATGATTTAACACTAGGCCCAGAGCCTCCTAAACTTGTCTACCATATCACCACCAATGGTACATGCACTGTACTTTGCGAAACAATCACATGCTCCTCCTTTCCAAAGCTTCCTGCCAGTCTATCCACCTCAACAGTTTCACCTCAGATCCCTCAGCCACAGCCCTCTGGACCCTCTCTGGCCGGATGCGGCGCTCTCCTTGCATGTACAGTGTCTCCTCCACAATGGAAACGCTTCAAGGACGGAGACGGGTCTTCCACCCGCAGGTCCCTCTCAGGTGAAGGCTCCGCATTACCTCGCACCTGCTCTGATTCCTGGCATATGCCTGTCTTGAAATCTATGGTGAGGAGTTTTGAAGCGATTTCTAAAAATCCAAACCAGTTTCTAAATGAACTGGACCATGTCCCAGTAGATGAAGTGATCGATATGGGAAAAGACACTGGGATAAACATCTGCGTCTCTTTGCTCTTTCTACATTTTGGGGTATTATACAAGGAATCTAAGAGCAACAATAATGACGATTGGGAGGTCATTCTGGGTGTGCTAAATAAGAGCTACCCTATTTAGGGCAGTTTTTGTTTTAAAGGAGAGTCAGTTTGCCTAGCAGGTTTGGAAGGGGCGGTACAGTGTCTAGGTTTTGTCTAGGGTGGACAAAAGGGCTGAGCACTTTCTATGATAACTCCAAATGCCACGCAGACCTAGAAAGAATCCTAGGAAGTTCACACTATCAGGGTCAACGTGTCAGAGACACAGAACAAAGATCTTCATAAGTAAATGAGAGCAGTATTAACATTTTTATAAAATCTTAGGAGACAATTTTATAATGGTCAGTTTGTGCTTTTAAGGTATCTAGACTAATTTTCTAAAAGACTGGAGCCCTTATAAGATCTAAACACCATGGTGCACTGATACTTGGTTTTTTTTTTTGTTTTTTTTTTTCCATTTTTCTGAAGCTGGAAACAGGGAGAGACAGTCAGACAGACTCCCGCATGCGCCCGACCGGGATCCACCCGGCACGCCCACCATGGGGCGACACTCTGCTCACCAGGGGGCGATGTTCTGCCCATCCTGGGCATCGCATGTTGCGACCAGAGCCACTCTAGCGCCTGGGGCAGAGGCCACAGAGCCATCCCCAGCGCCCGGGCCATCTTTGCTCCAATGGAGCCTTGGCTGCGGGAGGGGAAGAGAGAGACAGAGAGGAAGGCGCGGCGGAGGGGTGGAGAAGCAAATGGGCGCTTCTCCTGTGTGCCCTGGCCGGGAATCGAACCCGGGTCCTCTGCACGCTAGGCCGACGCTCTACCGCTGAGCCAAACGGCCAGGGCTGATACTTGTTTTAGAAGGCTAGAAATATAATTTTACTGAGTCAAATGATTAGTAAGGTTTATGGTCATATCTTTAGTTCCTGAGAAAGATTAATGGTTATCCATAGCAGTTATTTTATATTAAGTTTTTGATAAAAACAGAATCACCAATTAAAACAATGTTTCTATGGATAAAGACAACCAACTTCATTGAAATTTTCTTCTTCATCCATTTTCTAATGTCTTCATTGCTGCAAAAGAAAAGGCAAAAGAAACAGTAGAAAAATAGTACTGAATTTATCTCTAAAATGTGAGACAATGTATATTATAAATAACACATGCTTAGGAAAAGATGAATCAAATTTTTAGAATGTATGATTTGAGTCAATTTCTAAATCTAAAAATGAAATCTATTCTAAAGATACAGTTTCCCCCTTGACTTGATCTCCTTTTAATTTTCCATTTATGCCATTCAGTATACTCCTGCTTTGAAAAGGATGGTGAGAAGAATTCATGGATTTGCCAAAGGAAAAAAAAGGGTTTTTTTCTCTCTTTTTTTTTTTTTTACTTTTCTGAAGCTGGAAACAGGGAGGCAGTCAGACAGACTCCTGCATGCGCCTGACCGGGATCCACCCGGCATGCTCACCAGGGGGCGATGCTCTGCCCATCCGGGGCGTTGCTCTGTCGCGACCAGAGCCACTCTAGCGCCTGGGGCAGAGGCCAAGGAGCCATCCCCAGCACCCGGGCCATCTTTTGCTCCACTGGAGCTTCGGCTGTGGGAGGGGAAGAGAGAGACAGAGAGGAAGGAGAGGGGGAGGAGTGGCGAAGCAGATGGGCGCCTCTCCTGTGTGCCCTGGCCAGGAATCGAACCCGGGACTTCCGTACCAGGCTGACGCTCTACCACTGAGCCAACTGGCCAGGGCCCTTTTTTTTCTCTTTTGTTTTCAGCATCCATCTTCAATGCCATTTGCTGATGTTGGAATGAAGGAAACAGATGCTACTGTTGGACATAAAATATCTCATACAATATTTTTAAGCTGTCAGCTGTACGGTTAGTCTTTATATATATAACAAATGTTTCTCTGTACCTTTATTTCCCAGAAACATACAAATACACAAACACCAGAACTCCACCCACATTCCAATGCAGGGCACAGTCTACAGCAAATACCTAAAATGAATTCTGCCATACTTTCCCTGTTGATGAATCAAAATAAAAGTTTGTTCACTATATCCCACAGAATTAAATAAAACCATATAAGTACCATATTACCCCTACCAAAATCTAGAAACCATGTTTAATTGAATGCTCACGATTCTAGCTAACACCAAAAGGAATTTAGTTCTTGAATAGCAAATGTCTCAAATAATCCTCCTTCCATTAAGTTGGTATTAACACAAAATTATCTTAGATACAGATACACAAAAAAGGAAGCTATAGAATTCTTGGTTAAGAGACCAAGTTCCAAATGTAGGCTTTAATAATCTCGCAGATCTCCAATGTTTTAATGGCATTCAATAAAGTACCAAGGGGTCAGGGGCTGGGTCATCCTCTGTTGAGCTGGCTTAGGGCTCACTGCATTCTGATGGAGGATAAAGAATGTGAAACATTTTAACATACGTATTTTTAAATTAGAGGTAGCTGAGAGGATGCCTAGAACTCTGGCTGGAGGCTGGTTTTGGGTCAATAGAGGTCTTAGGAACAGCTATTCCTTTGTCTCTGGGGTCAATGTAAAATGGTGGCCCAGGCCCAGAACGGCCAGCACTTGGGCTGTTCTGGTCTTAGAGGCAAGATTTTCTTTTCAGGCACAATTGAGGTCATTTTGACTAGTAGCTTGCCTTTATCATCCATTATTTGATTGAATTTCAGGGCATATATTTTCGTGATTAAAGAGGGTTGAGGCCTCTAATTTGCTGTCAAAGTCTGTAAATTCCATTTCTCATCTTTTAGGTATAAACGAACAAATGAAAGCTGGGATTTTAGTTGTAAAAAGCATTAGTTTGGGTTTAAAGGCTTCCTTAACTCAGCCTAAAGAGTTATATGTTTGGTTTCACCCACTGTTTCTCTTTCTCCCGATCAAGTAACAATTTTCCTTTAGCTAATCTTGTTCCTAAAAATTGCCTTTTTATTTTTAAACCAGACTTAATAGTGATAAGCTTCTTGGGGATGATCCACGCCCCAGTGGCTGGAACCTGGGAAGAGCTCCACAGACATGCAATTCCAATGAATTAAAACAGAGATATGCTCTTGTGGGAAAACAATAAAAGAAACTAATGGGGGAATAAAGGCAGGTATTTCAAAAACAAGAGTCCCGTCTAAAACACTCCCTTTCCCATTGCCCCTCAAGATGTACCAGAAATGTTTTAATAATAAAGCCAGTGTGACCCGAATTTGAAAATCAACTCTCCAGTTTCTATCTCTGGACAGACCTGGTTTGGTTCAAGTCCTCCCATGGGTTTCTGCTGAGCTTAAGCCTAACGACTGTGACTCAAAACACAGGCTAGGGGCTCCAAGGAACCAGCAAGAAGAAAGTCCTGCTGGGCCTTCTAAAATGTCCCCTGTCATATGCACAGTATATTCTTTTTTTTTTTTTTAAGATTTTATTTATTCATCTTAGGGGGGGGGGGAGAGAGAATGAGAGAGAGAAGGGGAGAGGAGTAGGAAGCATCAACTCCCATATGTGCCTTGACCAGGTAAGCCCAGGGTTTCGAACCAGCGACCTCAGTGGTGCAGGTCAATGCTTTGTACACTGTGCCACCACAGGTCAGGCTGCACAGTATATTCTTAGTGTCCATCTTGGTTTTAGCTGATTGCTGACACCATGGATGGTACAACCACCTAGTGAATACAATGCCTCCTGTACCTAAAAACCAGACAGCAAAAACCTATGGTAGCACAGTGGATAAAGCATTCAACCTGAATCGCTGAGGTCGCTGGTTCAAAACCCTGGGCTTGCCCAGTCAAGGCACATATGGGAAGCAACTACTAGAGTTCATGCTTCCCGCTCCTCATTCACCTTTCTTTCTCTTCTCTCTAAAAATCAATTAAGTCTTGGGAAAAAAAACCAGACAGTGAAAACAAAACAGACAAAAAACAGACAGCAAGACCAGATGATGGATCACCATCAATCAGTCTTTGGAAGATCCACGAGGCTCATGAAAACAGCAAAGACTGGAATTCTGCAAAAATATTTTACCTTCTGCACCATAACTCGACCCTCACACTTCCCTGGTTATGAAGCATTTTCTGTTTCCCTACAATGTGCCCATTGTCACAAAAACTACAAGAGTCTTGATCACTACAAAGGTGGAGGAGATTAACATTTTAGATTAGGGAATCAGTTCATTCAATGAAAGTTTGGCTTGTATAAACAATTCTCTTTTTCCCCTGAAAGCATCCTACTGGAACAGGGATAGGGCATTTGGGTACAGGATTTCTGTATTTTCAAAAGCCCAGATTTTTATCACACTCTAATCCAAAGCATACCAGGGGTTATTTATTCTAGTCCACTCTCTCTGCCTTGGTCTTGAACGCAGCAGAGACCATGAGGAAGAGCACAGGAGAACAAGCATTTCAAAGCCACACCCACATTCGGCCCAAGGATAGTAACCAACCCTGTCGTTCATAACTTTATGATTTATTTCTAAATTTGGCAAAGGAAGCCTAGTTGTCAAAGAATCACTACTGACTTTATCCTAACACACACTAAAAATATTTGCATGCAGTTTGTATTTTAAATCATCATTCCCTGGCACAATTCCTTGCTTGAAAAACATAAAATCTGAGACTAACACTTGCACAGAGTTAAGGATTCAGAAAGAGAAACACTTTTTTGTTGTTGTTAGAGACATTCTTATCTAATAAATGCTGTGTCTACTTCAGCACACACAAAATGTGGTGTTAAGACTTCTTAAATCCCTAAGACAAAAAAAAAAAAAAAAGAGCTGCTTAGGATAAGAAAGGAGAAATAAAACATTTTTATTAAAGGAGAGAAATTACATTATTTAGGAAACTGGTAAGAAAAAATAAAATATGAAATTTTTTTTTTGATTTTTTTTAAACTTTTTTTAAAATTAATTATTTATTTATTCATTTTAGAGAGGAGAGAGAGAGAGGGAGAGAGACAGAGAGAGAGAGAGAGAGAGAGAGAGAGAAAGGAGAAAGAGACAGGGGGGAGGAGCTGGAAGCATCAACTCCCATATGTGCCTTGACCAGGCAAGCCCAGGGTTTCGAACTGACGACCTCAGTGGTGCAGGTCAACGCTTTACCCACTGCACCACCACAGGTCAGGCTGAAATTATTTTTAAAATCCTGGAATAATAGTTGTAAGTAATAAGGTGCCAAAAAACCTTTTAGTATCTGTTAAAATAGTGTAATTCTTCCTGAGCTGTTAAAGGACTATCTAAAAAATAAAAAAAATTATCTAAGAATCACTAGATTGACCGGAAGTAACCTTTAGGGAAGAAAAAGATACTTCGAGTTGGCCTTCAAGTCAAGAAGACAAGTTACACAGAATATGTAGATGTCCAGGCACTACTTGAGTTTTTTTTCTTTTTTTTAACAATGGTTTATTTATTTATTTATTTATTTATTTATTTATTTATTTATTTATTTATTACAGAGGCAGAGATAGACAGGGACAGACAGACAGGAACGGAGAGAGATGAGAAGAAGCATCAATCAGTAGTTTTTCATTGCGCGTTGCGACTTCTTAGTTGTTCATTGATTGCTTTCTCATATATGCCTTGACCGCGGGCCTTCAGCAGACTGAGTAACCCTTTGCTGGAGCCAGCGACCTTGGGTCCAAGCTGGTGAGCTTTTTGCTCAAGCCAGATGATCCCGCACTCAAGCTGGCGACCTCGGGGTCTCGAACCTGGGTCCTTCCGCATCCCAGTCCGATGCTCTATCCACTGCGCCACCACCTGGTCAGGCACTACTTGAGTTTAAGGTGCTTCACAGGCTAGTGATGGTTTAAAAGGAGCTAAAATGAATGAATGAATGAATGAATGAATGAGTGAAGCCAAGCATAAAAGAGGCAATAAGGAGAGAATATTGACTCTACCTGATTCTCACATCTAGTCAAACATCCTCTTATTCCATTAAGAAAAATCCACCAACACCACAAAATAAGTTGCAATCTGTGTAATAGAAAATTTCAGGTGAAGCAATGGCCTGGAAAAAATGAGAAGCCAAAGTGGTTTTTGGCTTTGAGCTTCACACTTATCAGGCATGTTGAAATGAGTGACAAAGACCTATTCTGTCCAGAAATCCCCCACTTTATTTTTAAGCCGGGAAACTGGTTAGTCATATCTATACTGAACACTTCCTGTCCAGGGACATGATGATGGCAACAAACTGCCAAGTTTAGTAGCTGCCTAACATTTAGTCAATTGAGTCATTCATGGACTAAAACATAGCATCAAACATTAAAAAAAAAAGAAAATGTGGCTAACTGAATATATACAATGAAAACAGGTTTGACTATGTCATGGAATAGGGATAGATGGTGCCAAGGGGGAAAAAATAGAGAACAGACAGAATTGCTTTTAGTAATTGCTGTGATATTTTACCAAATATAATAGCCCTCCCACTCCCATCCTTCACAATTAAATAGCCCAACTGACATTCCAACATCTTCATTTACAAAAATGCCTGAAGACTAGAATGTCTCAACAAAATCAATTTGTTCCCTTTTTCTTTTAACTTGGTCCAATTACAGTTTAGAGGAAGGGCTGTCTAAAATTTTAAAACAAATCTACAGAGGACTAAACTATAAATCAGGAATGTAAACTTTTATCAACTGGTCTAATCAACTGGCCTAACACCATAGTGTTACATTAAGAACCCATCTTTGGAAAGAAAGGAAATCAATTAAGGACTTTAAGAATGACCCTTTCCCCAGCAACCCTGAGGGCTGTATCAGGCTTCAGCTGGGCTGCCTCTCCCAACAGCATAATTTACCTGATTAACCCTTTACACATGTTGAAACACGCCAGCTCAAGTTCCACTGCTGAGAGAAACAGGAACACCTCCCCTCCCCCATGACTTAACCACATGCACAGAGGGGCAACCCCAAAGCATGCCGGGATAGATAACAACAACCAGTAATCACTCTTGTATTTCTAAGGTTATCAGCTTGATCATCAAGTCAGAGCTATGGTTGAGTAAGCCAAATAATTTAAACCAGCCCTGCCCATAAAAACCCTCAGCCTGAAATTCTTCAGTGAGCCTGCTTACCATCAGACTTCTTTAACGAGAGAACCCCCCAGAAGCTAGGTTCAGCCTCGCAGGCGAGGGCGGGGTGATGGCCCTCTCTCTCCTCCTTCACTAACTGTTCACCGAGAGCTCCACGGCCTTCCAGAAAATGGAGGGTACAATCCAGCCAACAGCTTTGAAATGACTCCCACAGGCTGGCATTACTGCTTTTCTAATCCATCATCTGCTGTTTGGCAAGCTTTCTGAGGAAATCATTTTTATAACCCAGTAAGAAAGTCCAAGCCAACACAACACAGCCCTGGCTTCAGACTGGCCCTAATTTAGCAGTTGGAAATGAAGCAGTAGCATTCCTCGGTGCCACGTCCTTGTTTATGCCCCCCAACCCCACACTAATTCCCCTGAGGGTTCCGGGGCCCTGCAAACCAGCACTACGTCTTCAACTCCAAGTCTGTATGGGCCTCTGGGGACCAGCACGCCATCATGCCTCCCGAGAACCACAGAATCAAACTAAATGAACCACCAAAACTTCGAACCCGTTTTCCTTGTGATATATATCCTACTGCTCACCTCTGTAGTATTGCACACTTTTGTTTTCACTTTATTGTTATTTTCTTGCGCCTCCCTTCCTCTCTCTCCACACCCCCACTCATTCCCTTGGGGGCTCTGCATCGCCTGGACCCCACCTCAGGAAGCCCACCTCCTCCGCTGGCCATCAGCTCCCACTACTTCCTCTTCAGTGCTCCCTTGACATTTCAAAACCTGCCAAATGGCCCCTCCTTCCCCAGTCTTCACTATTCTGGTTTCCCAATTCTTCTGCTTCCCTCTCAGTAGGTGTTACTTGCCCCTGAATATCATCTCCCCAAAAATTCTCCCAAGAGAATCCTTCTTTGTCTCCTTTTTCTAGAGAACTTGAGTTCAACATTTAGACTTGTGATATCAGGGAGGGGTGCATTTTCATTGTGGCAATTTCATAACTGACTTAACTCTTATTTTAACCCTTGAAAGGTGAGAATGGTTTTGTAAGTGCTTCACAATAAAGAGAACAGTCAGGGCACTAATATTTGACTTTTATCAAATAGCTTTGCAGAAGTAAAGCTGCTTCCCAAGTAGATATCGCAGGCCCCACGCGGCTTTGGTCTTTGGGTGTGATTAGAAGCTTCCTTATTTATACAGCAAGAGTGAAACTCTCCAATCACTGACTCTCACAAGGGATGAGCCACTTAGCATATTTCCACTGGTGTGACAATGGCTTATCACCTCAAAATGGTTCAGCTCATTGGTGTGGCCCAAGTCCTACTTAGCATGTGTTAAATCTAGGATATTCCCAGTAGAAGCATCAGCAGTTTCCAAGCCATGTGTTCCTGTCACAGGAAGGAAATACACAGGGGAGAGAAAGTGAAGGCGAAAGGGAGGGAAGATTCTCTAATCTCAGACCGGCCAACGCTGTACTGCAGAGTGAAGAGCTAGATTACATTTCCTACCTAGAGTCCCCTGTGACCCCCGTGTGCACAATGCTCACTTTGTGCGATGACACAGGGAGAGGTCGGAGAGGACAGGGGAGGAGACCAGGAAGGAATCTGCAGGCAGCTGGGACGTGAAGGTGTGCGGCAGTGGAGATGAAAGTCTCCCTGCCTCAGAGCTGGAGCCCATGCTCACAGCTGGGGCAGTCATGGCAGGGGCCCGGCACACCTCCCTCATTCCTATTACACACTGACTGGGTGCTCATGATGTGTTCTCACTCCTTTGCAGATGAGCTCTTCAAATCCAGGCCCCCAGCTTTCATGGAGGCCCGAAGAGAAGGGGCAAAGCAACCTTCTGCAGAGCCTCTCTTTAAACATGGCTGACTGCAGCCTCCATGGGGTTCCCATCCTCCTGGCTTCTAAAGCACCTGTTCCTTCCTTGTTTTTCTCCAACCTCCTGAGCTACTCCAGTTCTGTTCCCTTTGCTGATTGCACCTACCTCTTTCCCTGGTTAAGTAAGTGTTCTCAGAGGCTAACTCCACGGCCCGGCCCTCTGCTCCATCCTGTCTTTCCCTGGGAGATCACATAAGGGCAATCGCCTCTCCCATCTTGGCTAGATATGTGCACACTTTACAGCCCAGGCTCCGTGAACCCAGGCTCAGTCTAGTCCTCCAGCCCAGTCCATGGCTCTTGTCAGCTTGGAATCCCTAAAACACTGCTTTGCATCCACCCTCTTCCCGCTCAACACCCCCACCCCAAATTCTTTAAAACAATTGTGTTTCCCCCTAAAAGGTATCTCAGGCATGCTTTCATCTAGTACCAACGCCTGCATTTTTCTAACGAGAAACCTGAAGTTCCCAGAGATTACTCAATGATTAAAGGCTGCACAGACAACCAAGGAGATCAGCTCTACTCCTGACTTCCAGTGCCTGTCTTACCCACAGTGTCCCTCTGGGCAGCCTAGTCTGGCCCCATGGACTGCTGCCATATGGCCCACCAGAGCCCCCCATGAACCCTCACTCCACAATGCTCTACAGCTCCTTCGTTTCTCTCCTCTTGCTGAAGTCCCGGCTAACCCTCCGTGAAGTCACTGCTATCCACGACTTTTGGTGAACATTCCTTCCCTCAGATTTGCCCAGTGTCCACTGCCTCATCCTCTGAGCCGTTCTTATTCTAAGCTCTTTATCAAGCATTCTGTTCTATGATTGCACATGTGCTGTATAAGATGTCCTGAACCACACACATACCCAGACACACACCCCTCTGCTTCGTCAAGCTCTGAAGAGGAGAGGTACTATCTCAAGTCACATCTGTTGCTAGAAGTCTCTGAGGCCCAGGGGAGGTGGCAGTGATTTAGGGTGAGAGGCTACCCCAGGAAGTAAACACTGAACTGTCCATGGCAAGCAGAGCAGCCTGTGCTTCTGGGGAAACCTCTGGTCTCCAGCTTTTCAGACTAGCTGAGTGGGCCACATGACAACACACACCTGGGCCAGGTCATCTGGCATCGAGCACAGATGGCCTGTCAAACTGGAAGGAAAGTGTGAGTTGTTCATTCTCTTTTTGACGCTCAACCCTGACTTGGGCAAATAAGAGCTTATAGCTTCAGGAGCCTGTAGCTATCATGGTCACCCAGGGCATTCTGTTTAGTGGCCTCTTTGCTTCATCATTTCCTTGGAAAAAATTTTGCTTATAATTATTTATAAAATTAAATATTATTTGTCACTACAAGTGCATTTCAATTTAAGCCCACAGATAACACTACATACAGAAACACAAACCCTCATATGCTTGAAAACTGTAAACACCGTAAGGTACCAGCCTAATACCATAGGTTTTGCCCAGTCTTAAGAGTCCCAGACCAGCATTCCCTCAGCCACTTACTGCCTACTTAGCACAGTTAGTCACTCATGACACACAACAGCTCTCTAACTTTTCTTCAATGTTCTGAAGCCCTTCGGACAAGCTTGAAACAATTGTTTTTATTGTTTCAAATATCATGGTCTGTGGCTGGGGGAGCAGTGGGCTGTAGCCCATAGCCCTTTCCTGAAAAAGGATGCATTCTGACTCCCAGAATGCACTGGGCCTGAGGTACTCCGGGAAAAATGAGGCTATGGGATGCCCCCCCCCCACACCCCCGCTCCTGCAATGGCATGTCCGGTGTCTGAATGCTGACTCCCTTCCCACCCACACACATGCACACCTTCTCACCCAGGAAGAGAGCCCCTGCCCAACCAGCACCCTCAACGGCTAATTTTCCTGAATGATATTCTCAGAGGAATGAAAACAAGTGAGCTCACTATTTAATTGCTTCTTACTCAGTCTACCTCTTTCAAAACCAGGGATCTAATAGGCTCTGTTTGCAGAGCTAAAGTGGATTTCACAATGCTTTATCTTTTACTCTCCTCAGGGACACGCAGGAGAAGGTGAAGGAAGAAATCTCCTTGTGTTCAACATTTCATTAAAGTGCCCCCCAAAGGCAGTGAGAGATACCTATACAAACAGATCTGTGCTGCTTCAAGGAGATCTCACACAAAACATCCAGGACGCTAAAACCTGTATTTGCAAAATTTCTTGTTTGCCAAACAGGCTGAAGGCGGTTGAAAAGGGCCTGGACGTTACCTCTCAGAGCCCAGCCCCTTTTCTCTAAAGTGGAAAGGTTAGACGAAGGACCTACAGTTGCTTCTAACTCTAAATCTTGGTGATTCTACAGGTATAGATACAGAGAGTCATTTTGATTATAAAAGTCCTCTCACTGCAGATCTCCCTTAAATATTACAGATATACATAATAATTGGATTTTTAAAAGTAATTCAGTTAACCCGATACTTTTAGGCACAATTCACTAAACGGAGAGAGGTAGATGATCTTCCTCATATGGCTGGGAATACTGACAAGTGGTTTGTAGCAAACCCAGCGCCCCTGCATTATTCTGAAGTGAAATCACTGGGTCCTCAGATTTACTGGCCCTACTGCTTTCTCTTTCGCCCACCCACTTTTGGCTTCTTCCTGGATTACCAATAGCTAGGATAGGAGCAGGGGATTTAATCATCCATGCTATCCTGACTGTCCCATGGCATCATACAGTTAGAAAGATGTGGTGCATATTCAGTCTGAAGAAAATTTCAGGAGTGAGGAAGAAAAGGCCTAAACAAACCTAAGCATCCAGAGTGGGGGGTGTCAGGCACTACCTAGTTAATAGTGACATCCACTGCAGAGGAGACAGCAGAGCACAGATCCCTAATTGGATTGTCCACTTTTAGTCTTCGTCAGCACACCTCACGCCCAGGCTAATGACTACATAAAAGGAAACGTAATCACATCAAAGTCTGCAGTTTCCGAGCATATGCTGTACCTTTCACAGTGCAGATGACATCAAGGTCAGTAGCACCAAGTGCCGTGCATTTCATCAGAGCTGAACCACTGTGTCACCTGCTTTCCCCTCCATCCCCTCTGCAAAGCAAGGGCCAAGGAAGGGCGGAAAGGGGGAGAAAACTGGTCCAGTAACGCCGAGCAATGACTGCTATTACATAAGCTGCCACACCATGTGAGGCTAAGACAGTGAGGACCCTACATGGTGTGGCACTTTATATAGTCCACTGGGCTTACTGATGACTGAAGAGGATAATAAGTCACCACCATGGAGCCACTGAACTTTTTTTTATGATACTTTTCCCTTTTAATGGTCTCATTCTTTCTAATGGAAGTCTCTACTTTTTGTCTCCCTGAAGAGCCACACACCCTAGCAGGTTGGGTGATGCTGGCCACGACATCTCTGGAAGGCTCTGCAAGCCACCTGTCGGCACAGTGTGCTTGGGGCAAGGGGCCTTCAGGCATAGCTTTTTTTTTTTTTTTTAAGGCACCTGACTGACCTTAGTCACTTGACTGGCAAGCTGATCAGTCAATACAGGCTTCTTAAAAACCTACAAGTGAATAGGGAACCCAGTTATGGAAGACTATGATGAGATGGACTCAAGGTCACCTGGAGTCCAGAGAAACTTCTGCAGAAGTGCTGAGGAACAGGTTAGGAGGAGCCTGTTAAATGATCTTAAAATCAAGTGGAGCTGTAACTGAAATTATGCCTGTTCATACTCCCCTAAATTAACATATTGTTAGGAAATATCATAATTCAACCAAGCGGAGCACAACTGTGCCAAGAATCACACATTTGTATATACACACACCTTGCAGATTTTAAAGAAACACAAAACTATGTGGATGCTACAAAGCCACCAAGTTGTGGTAATATAACACACACATTAACTGAACCTTGTTTCACATCAGTGACCAGGGAAATCCACACTCTCCATTCTCAAGCTAGCCTCTGCCCTTGGAAGTGAGGTCCCTCTCTTGTCCTAAAGGTGCTGGGGTCCCTCTCAGCAGCGGGCTGCAGGTGCTTCCCTAGTGCTGCTGGGCTCTGTGGTCCGCTGCATCAGGAGTAGAAGGATGCACTCAAGACTGCCTGCCTGTGCCCCGAGCAGCAGAGAGAGAGGCACGACCTGGGCTCTTCTCTTTCGCCCCCAAGACACCTGTTCTCTCCTCTCCTGGCTTCTCCAGGAGACACAGGGTACAAGCAGGCACAGGACCAGAGAAAGCTTCCTTCAGAGTGCCAAGCTTACCTGAAGGATGGGGAGGGCTGCTTTGGGCCATGAATGGAAATGTGCCAGCGTTAAAATCTCATGCTCAATGGTCAGTAGGCCTTCGTTTTAATTCTGACTCCACCTTTTCTAAACTTTGTCATTATAGGAACCGTTTTTAACCTCTCTGAGCCTCAGTTTTCTGAGTTATTATGTGTAATTAACACAAAGTATTACTATGTAAGTATTAAATGAGATAATATACACAATCAGATTCTTAGCATCATGTCTGGCACATAGAAGAACTGAATACATTTTAGTTTCAAAACTGCTTCTTCAGTCTTCAAGGCAACTGGAGATGCTGGCAAGCCACTTTGGGCACTGACACCAGTGATCAAAGAAAGATACAGGCTTGTTTTGCCTCTGTCATTAAACATACTTCAGTGCAGAATTTAAGATACCCTAAATAGGTTTGACCTCTAGGTTTGACAGGTACTATTCCTGTAAAATGAGGCTAGATGACTTCTAACTCTAAAGAGGTTTCATCATATCATATTATCTCATTTTAAATAAATTGATTAATTTGACAATGCTTTATTAGGCCCTCCTATATAAGAGGCCCCAGGTCAAACACTGGGGATTCAGGAAAAAGGCAGTAAAATTTTTTTTTTTTTTTTTTTTTTTTACAGAGACAGTGAGAGTCAGAGAGGGATAGATAGGGACAAACAGACAGACAGGAACAGAGAGAGATGAGAAGCATCAATCATCAGTTTTTCGTTGCGACACCTTAGTTGTTCACTGATTGCTTTCTCATATGTGCCTTGACTGTGGGGCTACAGCAGACCGAGTAACCCCTTGCTTGAGCCAGAGACCTTGGGCTCAAGCTGGTAAGCTTTGCTCAAACCAGATGAGCCTGCGCTCGAGCTGGCGACCTCGGGGTCTCGAACCTGGTTCCTCCACATCCCAGTCTGACGCTCTATCCACTGTGTCACCGCCTGGTCAGGCAAGGCAGTACACATCTTGCTGTCAAAAAACTCATAATAAAGTGGAGGCAAAGGAAAAGAAAACTTCCAGCCATAATACATGAAAACATGGTGTAACTAAAGGTGTTATGGAAACTCTCTGAAAGAGCATCAACTTCAAACTGGGTCCCACTGGCAATGTGACACCCCCTGAGGAGAGACAGGAGAGTGATCCCAACACAGGAAACAGCATTTATTGAGGGAACAAGGAAGTAGATAAAAGGACAACACTAGGGTGGGACGAACCAGTCCAGAGATGTGGTATGGTAGATACTTGTTGTTTTGGTGATCCACGTCAGAACGCCCTTCCTATTTCTGGAGAAACCCTCATTCCGCAAGAAGTGGTAGGAGTCAGGACCAAAGCTGGGACCAGAAGTCCCCTCTCCCACGGGCAGTGAGGGGTAGTTAGACAATCTGGCATTGATGAATCAGATGGCTTATTTCTGGGATTTTTGAATGTCGAGGATGACCAAATATCTGGCCACACCTGGAATCGCAGCAGTGACAGAACTGAAAAAGACAGAGGAGGGGAAGGCCATGTTGAGTTCCTCACCAGGCAATTTCGGGCGCGTTATGTCCCTGGCTGCACCTCCTGATGCATTCTCAGAGGGTATGTGAACTACCTTTCTGTGGATGTGTGAACTCCCCATATGCTCTCAATAAATTTCTCGCACTTATGATAGCAGGAATCAATTTCCATTTTTTGTAACTAAGAAGCCTGATGATAAAGGTGGTTATTATAATCATTAGAGTACAAACGCCAAGGGTCTGAACCAATGGCAGAGATGAGGGTGATGAAGAGAAGAAGATACATTCAACTGATAAGGAGGAGAAGAAAGTGCCCGGTAGAAGCTGAAGATAAAGGAAAGGGGAGGGTCAAGAACAACTTGTGGATTTATAGTTTAGAAGCCAAGAAGAGTAATGATCAGTAAAACACAAAAGGAGGGTCAGATTTGTGAAGAGTAGGAAGTGAATTTGAGGTCCTACATGACATTCACAGGATGG